>NC_062274.1:7500-307500 GCF_916048215.2 Malus sylvestris
AGAGGGATGGGCAAATACCCATTGGTTATGGGTAACCGCGATTACCCATCCATTTAAATTAAACGGTTACGGTTATGGGTAACCATTTAAATAAATAAACGGTTATAGGTATAACCGTTTACCCGCGAAATTTAAATGGCCGGTTATGGGTATTAACCACGGTTATAAACGGGTAACCGTTTACCCATTTATTTTATATATGTAAAACTAACACAAACCATGTTCTCGATCCAATAATACTTAGCACCCAATAAATTAGCAAGGAATTCATCGGTCCTTCTCTCAATAACACTACTACAGGAATGATGATTCTCATCATCAAGCAATTGGCCAAATTAATTTAAATTTCTTGCGGGTAACCATGAAATTGACATAAATGCTTTGACAAAAATGTCTTCTAAACAATTTTTGTAACCTAATAATACTTAGCAAATATTATATTTACCCTCATTGGTAACAATTAAAAATATCGTCCGTAAACTATTATTTCAATTATTGGAATGGTATAAGGACTTAAAAAATTAAAATATGGAAATGTATGATGAATGTAGTACCTATAACGGTGTTTAATTGTCAAAAAAAAAATTATGACAATTTTTTTTTAATTTTCAAGTTGTTAAAAAACATATAGACGGGTGAAAAAAGGGTAATGGTAAAAAAAAAGATAAACGGATTAAAAAGGATAAATGGGTAAACGGGTATTAAACGGTTACGGTTAAATGGGTATGCGGTTATGGGTATGGTTAACCGTTTATAAACGGTTATGGGTATGGGTATAACCGTTTAGGCAATTACCCAACGGGTAAACGGTTATGCGGGTATGAGCATAAACGGTTATGGGTAAATTAACCGCGGTTACCCACCCGCATAACCATTGCCCATCCTTAAGTGAGAGTTGTGTATATAACTTTTTCATTCTCCATTTGTCATTCTTATGTCTCCTTCTCCCATTTTATTCTTCTTCTACCTGTCTGTCGATAGAAAATAAGAAATTTAATATAATAAAAAAAAGGAAGAAATGGTGGACAAGAATTCCATGAAAACTAAAAAGAAACGATGGACAAGAATTCCATGAAAACTAACCTGAAGAATACCGAAAATTATCTTAGCAAAAAGACAGTCCAAAGAAGCCAAAACTGCACATCGCCAAAGAGTAGTAGCTTCTTAGCAACAACTCCCTAAACTCCACCCTTCAAGAGAAACTGTTTCTCAGACAAACCTACTTTACTTTGAATGCGATTTTAACACTTTCCTCCAAATAAAAGTAGTAGCCTTTTCCTCCAAATAAAAGTAGTAGCCTCCTTATGCAAAACATAACAATGAGAAGAGAATGAAGCATAAATACTTTCTTGAAGCATACCGCAACTAAGCAAGAAATTGTAGAATTATATTTGGACATTAGTGGACTTTAGTGGTACAACATGTCTTGTACCAATTATATTTCTTAGGGACATAGGCAAAAGTTTGTTAAACCACGTAACTCTCATGCAGAGAATTCCTTGTGAATTGTTGCATGGTGTGCTTTTCCTTATGACAGTAAGATTTCAGTTTGCACCTGCAAAACATTACCCGTCACTCTGTACTACTTCAAATGATAAGAGCGCCACCATAAGTCCAGCTCTTGAGGGTAACTCCATAACCATTTTCCTAACGAGGCCTTCTTTTTTAATGACTTTGCAAACTTTGCAATAGCAAACTTTCGTCTGTCCACAACTACTTTCCTGACAAGGCCTTTTCGTTTCAATTAATTTCCAATAGCTAGCTCAAATCTATCTTTTGATCTCTATTCAACATCTCTCCTGCTTCCCCTATCGCTCCTTTCTCAAAGGAAATCCCACATCTACTTTTCTAACCTTCACCATCTTACTTGATATTTTTGAAATAGAAATGAAGAAGGTAGGAGGGCTACCCAAGATAAACTTATTCCAGTTTATGTGTGCATATGTAGTGTGCTTAGACATGCTTATATCTTATCATATTTGGGGAAATTAGGATCAGGGTTGCAAATTATTGGGAGTTTGTGAAGTTAGGGTTTTTAAATTAAGGGAAAGGTTAAATCAAAGTTCGTTGCTAGGTAGGATCAGGGTTACATTGACTACTAGCTCTGCAATCCTAGAGATCACTCCTCTAGATAGAAAGCATCAGATTTTACTGTGTATTAAGTCCTTGCTTCCTTTACATGCCTAATTTGCTGATTATTTGTTGGAATTCGGTGGCTCCTTCGTGTTATGCCCTATTTTGCTTGTCCTAGATGTTCCCCCCAATTCCTTAAGCCATCGTTAGAATTAGCCATTGCTCAAAGTAGGTGCATTCTAACTATTGTACTGAGAGGAGTTTGACCTTCAATTCATCTTTGTTGAAAATGGTTGTGTAACTTGTGTATGCTTTCATTCTTTTGAAGGGTAAAATTCTTACATTGTTTGAAGGGTAAAATTCACTGTGGTTTCGAAACTAAATTTGCTTCCTATGATTTGCTCTGGTTAAACATTGTCCATTGACATGACAATTCATATGGAGAGGGTGGTAGACTGACCTTTCATTGGTGCATAAATTTTTACTCAACCGCTAGGATACCCACATATATATAGTTATCATATCATGCGTTTCAATTTCTGATACCTTTATACCTAACATTTCATAACTTTCAGGCTCCACTTTTGAAAAGATATCCTGCCAACCTGTCAGTTACAGCATATTCATACTTCTTCGGTGCACTATTGATGGTGGTTACTGCATTATTTATGACAAACGAGTCAACAGACTGGAGCTTGACACACTCTGAGTTTTTTGCTGTTATTTACGCTGTAAGTTACAAATTAGTGATATATGTAGCCCAATCTTTTGTTATCTACAAAATTTCATCAGCTCTCTTAATTCGTTCTGTCTACAAAGAAGAAGGTTGACTGACGTGGTTTCATACTTGATGTACTAGTTATTTAAAAGATTAGAAACCATATATTTTGATGAAAACCCTGTGCGGCATATTCAACAGATAAGAGAGTGCTTCTCATAAAATTCTAGAAAGACCATCATGTCATCTTGATGATAAAGATCATCTTGTTCTCTGCGTACAAGTTATATGTCAAGTAACTTTACTGCAAATTTTATATCTGACAGTCGATAATAATGCTTTTAACATTTCTTTTCAGTTTTCTCCTCTGTGATATGATTTTTCTAATATATCTAATGTGAATAAATATGAAGATGGGCACATTTTATATGGCCAGTTCAAAGTTGGTTCAATTGTTAGAAGTGGTTAAAATAACTCATTGGTTTTCAGGGAACTGTTGCATCTGCCCTAAATTATGGATTGCTGACGTGGAGCAATAAGATTTTCGGGCCTGCTTTGGTTGCTCTTTATAATCCACTTCAACCTGCAGCTTCGGCTTTTTTGTCAAGAATTTTCCTTGGAAGCCCAGTTTATTTGGGAAGGTTCGCTCACATCCAGTACTTGATTAATTGTGGCCAAGCTGGCGTTTTGTTGGAGTGATGCTTATTTGGTCTCCTTTTTATGAAAACAGTGTCTTAGGTGGAATACTAATTATTGCTGGTCTGTATGTGGTAACTTGGGCGTCTTTGAAAGAAAGACAAGCAGCTTTGGAAGTCGTTATACCTCACGTTGCTCGGGGGTCGGAACCTCTCATCCAGAAAGATGCAACTATTAACAAGATACCATACGAGAGAGGACTGATTTTCTCAGGGCCTTCCAGTTCAGTACCAAAATCGGCAGATTAAGAAAACATGTGATGGGAATTTGGAGAGTAAACCAGTTGAGGAGAATTGCTCAAAATATCCATCCTTGTTTAATTTGTCTGAAATTGATTTTCCTTTGTCGTGGGAAGAGGATCCTCATTTTAAATATATAAAAAATCAAATGATTTATGACCGCATGATGCACGATGAATGATTAAGATATGAGGATCCTATGATCCCCACAATTTGGACCCTGATGAGATACAAATCCCTCTATGAGGACCATAGCCATAATATTATATTAATCTAGATTCAGAGACTTAAAATATTTGACCACTTAATAAACCAAACAAGAAAATGAGTTTTATGTTGGTTTTGATTAACTAAGTTGTCCCGTATTTTAAGCTTTTGGATTAATTATTTATGACGTATTTTTATGAATAGGGAAAGACCGAAAGAGGAGCCGAGGAATAGATACTACTAGAAATTACACCCGCGCGTTGCTGCGGGAACCAGCTGTTTCAAGCGTAATCGGATGAATAAAATACATTTAAGTTGAATAAATTCAATGCAATTATGAACAGACAGGGATACATGAGTGAATAAGATCGATAAGATAAGCAATTTTGCTTTTATATACATTTAAGGTGGCAATAAACACATTGTAAAATGAGAGA
The DNA here is from genome assembly GCF_916048215.2 of Malus sylvestris. NCBI lineage: Eukaryota > Viridiplantae > Streptophyta > Magnoliopsida > Rosales > Rosaceae > Malus > Malus sylvestris. The sequence goes on from NC_062274.1 coordinate 11,871, forward strand.
AAAGAAACTTAACGTCTTTGATTAGAAAGAGATGGTTTCCAAAAAAGTTCTGTTTCCATGTAGTTCACGCATATAATGTGTCCTCAAAGGCCAAGGAGATTACAATGATTATAGTCTGTTGTAAGCAAACCTAATATACAACAACTGATGCATACAATCCAATTAAAATGTTCATGAAAATTGCCAACACGATACTTGAAACAACCACAATTAACCACATAATGATTGTCAAACCAGCAATAAGGATGCAAGCTATTTCAAGAAATGGACCTTCTCAAGTAATCAGATCATGAATCAGTCGATACCAGTCGTTAAGCAGCATATAGAGACTCTTTACAACAACAATTACAATGTAAACAAAATCTCCACGATCAGCCCCAACACGCCAACTATATTACATCCCAGAATGTGAATTAACGTACAATATGTCCCCGAAAAGAATTGAGTTCAGATTAAAACCGCTCTTTTAAGCAATGTTATTTCAAAAGTTTATATTTGGCTACTGCTACATAATTTGACATTAATGTAAAACCTTATGTCATATGTATGTATGCATTGGGTGAAATGGAGATGATTAGGATTTTAAATGTTCAAAATTTTCTTTTTGGCCCACTAATTAGATGCAAAAGTGAAATTGCATTAACAATTTTACACCCAGAAACATGAATTACACAGAATGACAATGAGGTAAATTGATATAACGATGAGAAAGTATATAACTCAAAGCACTAACAATAGGCTAAAACACTCTTTTAATTGATATAACAATAGGCTAATAGGATTAACTAAATCATTAGAGACTGCAACAATGAGAATGTCTAAAGATTAAAGTTCTTGTTGACTATTCTTGAACCCCTAGGTGAACAAAAACATTTTCAGGAAATCTGTTCCGGAAAATATAAAAACCCATGAAGCAATTCCATCGTTTGGGATAACACATATTTACCTGGACTCCAAGCTTAAGCCAACATTTTTCTATTTTGTAGCATCCACCACACCGAACACATTTCTCAGTAGGGGAATATGAGGAACGCTTCTCCTTGTGAGACCTAATTTTCAATTGGAAGGTAACAGATACAAAACATTAATCAGTACACAGAACACCATAAATAACAGAAATGTCGAACACATTATGCTCAAGGGAATTTATTGTAACAAAATTCAAACTGATAGAAATCCTGTCCGTGGATACCAATGACTTTTCTTTTAACTACTTGACAGGGATTGACAGGTCCAATCCTAAATTGTGTCATTTTCCTAAAGATGTTCCAATTTCAAAAATTCTTAAATCCAACTACATTTCTCAATCCCCAAATGGCCACATATGAGAAACCAAAACAAAGCCTTCAAGGGGGGAAGAAGAAAGAAAAAAGAAAAATAAGAAAGGTATTGTTCAGCTCCTACCTTTTGTTTTGGCAAAAGTTTCCATTTTGTTGGAGGTTTAGGCACTGGTAGCTGTAGAAAACAATAGAATATGTCACTGGCAGTCAGACGTCATGCTTAAGAACACAATAGCAACAACTAAATCGGTTTACAAAAAATAACATTTTAGTCAACCAATTTACATGATAAGAACCGTAAATTGGCATCACAACAAAAGGCGATCAACAAAAATCTCGACAACTACGTGAATATACCATTCTACTTCTTTTCAATTGTGAAGCATTCTGCATGTATTCACTATCAAATGCTTATATACATGATCGAACCTGTCAAAACAACATAAACAACATCGTTTTGACAACCACTGTCAAAAATACACCCAAAATTAAAATTAGTAATAAGAAACTAAAATAAAAGCAAGAAAATAAAAATTGAAGATTGATGAGACTTACAAATGCCCATCTTTACGACCTCCACCCAAATCACCTTCTCAAGTGTTGACCCTTGGCAGTTCATGTTCTGTAAAATAAGTACGGATCACTTCCATTTTACAAAAAAATAAAAAATAAAAAATAAAAAAAACCCATTAGAGAGAATCAATTTTCTAGGCCAATTATACATTAAATTTCATAAAGTTCGATAAAAAGATAATAAAATTCCTAAAATTTAAAAAATATCCAAGCTTTGAATTAAAGGAGCTAAGAAAATCTGCTCCTAATCTTACAATTGATGAAGAAATCAAAGATTTTTTAGGGAAACCCAAAATCTGCAAAGAGGGATAGAATTGAGAAAAATGGAAAGAATTGAGAAAAATGGAGAGAATCTGGTTTGGTGTTGAAGACATGGTTGGGGGAGAGAGGGATTCTCCCACAAATTGCAGTCGCCATGGATCAATCTTTCTTTTTTTCTTGTGTTGTGGAAGGTACAGTTTAATCCAACACCTGATTTCATCCATTTCAACAAACAAACCATCAGCAAAAACATTTAAAATTTAAAAATTAATTAAAGAAAGGAAAAATTGAATCGCGGAAGGTCATGGGGGTGAGACCGATGGCTCTGTACATGCCAACAACGACAACACGTGAGTGAATGCGACATTTGACAAAGTCCTCTTTCAAAACCTACATATTTAAGTGACAAAACTTGCTAAAGTGATCACAATGGCATTGGCAATAAAAACATAAAAGCATAAAACTTAATTTCCAATTGTCCAGAATGCCAGGGAAGAGCTGATTTCTTAGTAGCATAAGACATATTGAGATATGACAAAAATATGGCTTTACCTTGAGCCGGTCAGTCTCCGCAAATCTCTCACTCACATGAGTAGCCATGTATGGATCCTAAAGCCCATACAACATTACACATAATCAGTGCAATACCAACTTAATTCCTCGAATTTGCAACAAATACAAACTCAGAATTGTAATTGCATTCAAAGAAGAAACACAGAAACACAGACATTCAAATAACCTTTTTGATTGCGAGCACAAATGCACCAGCATTAATAAGAACATTGGTCAAAGAACCTGTTCCCAGCCCAACTTCTAACATCGCATCACCTTCCCCAACATCGACCACAGCAGTGAGCTGATCCGTTGATCTCAAAACCTGACACTGAGTGCTGCAAACACGCCAAAATCAATCGAAGAAAAGAAATTCAGAACTACAACGATTTTACCTATGATGCAAAAAAATAATATCCAATTAGATGAGAATTTACATACCAAAATTAATAATGCAATACGAAACCCTGAACTCAAAATCCTGTGCAAATCCTCAAGTCGAACGAAACAAAAGGGCGTACCTTTTCTGCTGAAGAAAACACAATTATTATGTGATGATACAGAGAAACCATAAAATCACGAAACCCAAAAACAATTATTCCCCTCACCATAGCCTTGTTGTTTTGGTATATGCTTACACTGAGAAGAAAAGGAAAGAGCATCATGATACATTTAGTCCCAATTTAATCCCATTATATTGGGAACGATTATAATAGCACATATTAAATAAACGCACAATCAAGAAAATCAAAGGTAGTTTTTGTATAGGAAGGAAAAAAAAACAATAGTAATCTATCATCCTTTTCCACCACTAAATTTTTCAGAGCTTCAATTAACTTTATAGTCACAATTCATTTTGTTAATTATTTTCGCCCTGGAAAGAAAAAATTAAAAAGATTAACATTCCCAAAACATGAATAAGCAGATTCAAAGTTTAATCTCCACATGAAACACTTCGAGTAGTAAGAACAAACACTCATTTCAAAACATAAATAAGCAGATTCAAAGATTCAATTTTTGTACAGAAATGAGCCAAAAGCACATGCCGCTTTAATGTATGAGCCAAAAGAACTTTCAGCTTTAGCATCCCAAACCCGACACCCCAAATTTGAGATATATTTCATGCTCAAAAGTGTTTACACGGAAATGTCAAACAACGCAGATCCCTAACCTGATCCTTGAGTGCATCTCGCCGTCATTCTCGCTGAAACTTCTGCAGCAAAAGCATCAACAGCCTCTTCAACTCTGAAACAGCTACACTGGGAACATCTTTTGAATCTCTTCCCTCTTGACGTTATTGTAAACGCATTGCCGAATCAACATTCACAGGCACACCAAAAGCTGCCTAACAAAAGAAAAAAAACAAAATTTCACAAATTACCCAAATGAAATTCAGCGCAAAATTCCAAAAAATTTGAAAATGAAAGCAGGAAGAGTAGTGTACCGGGCCGATGTCCGATTTGTTATGGAGCTGGAGACGGATTTTTCAGCTCCTCCAAAGGGCCTCCACCGACTCCTTCGAATTGGACCAGACCAGCAGTGGCAAAAGGCTCAACAACATGTGCTCCATAGATCGTCCAGCTTTTCCATTGAAAAAATAACGAAAATGAAGACGACAACTGAAGTGAATAGAGGGAAAACAATCAATATTTGAACAAATTCAATGTGCTACATCAGGAGTTTTTGGATCCATTTATATATTAGATTTCCCTTAAAAACAGGACATATGAGAAAACAAATGATACCCAAATCTCAACATTAGTGTAGTAGATGAGTGAATAGAGTAAAATGAGTGAATAATATATGACAAAAAAAATTCAATGGTGCATACTAAAAATGAGTGAATAGAGTAAGACAGAGTACATGAGTGACGTTGAAATCAATGAATTAAATTCCAAAAGTGAGTGACAAAGAATAACTAAGGAAGAAGCTTAACTACCCTATCAATTTTAAATTCAATGTTTGTTCACTGCATATGCCTTCACTTATATATTAAATTTTGTTCAAATTCAATGTATGTTCACTGCATGCTAATCTGTGTTTCGGCATACTCTTACTGCGATTGGGTCACAAAACTACAACCATTTTTACAAATTCCATAAGCCAACAATGGAAAATGAAAATCACGAAGCAACCTAGAAGGAGGCAGACAATAGAAATCAAAGAACGGAACAGATGAGAACCAAAACGTTAAAAACATCACATACCCCTTTCAAAGACCAAAAATCATGCAAAGATCAAAAATCCCAAAAATTCAGTATATTACCACTCCCTGCAAAAGCCCAAAATCAGAAAATTAGAAAAATAGAATTTGATAACATTATACTTTAAAAACCCTAAAATTTTCAGTCAAAGGAAAAGTAATACCTCTGCAAAAAATAAAAATAATCAGGAGATAAAAACTCAAATCCCAAAAAATAAATCAGCAAAATAAATAGATGAAAAGTCTTGCTACCTGCAGGCAAAGGCTCAACCCACCAATCTCTTCCTAATCAAAGTATATAGCTGCAAAAAGACAATTTCGTCCACATAACTTGATAAGTTAAAAGAGCAGAATATATATAAATAGTTACTTTCCGGGTAAACCGTGCACGAAGAGAGCTAAGATTTAACCTTGAACTTGCTTTTGCGGGCGATTGCACTTGGCAGACAAATTCAGCTCTTGCTTCCGCTTCCATTATTGTTACAGAATAGAAGTGATCACATATGCCCTAAAAAATAACACAAAAAATTAAACACAAATTCAAAATCGACGGATCATATCAAGATCTCCGACCAATAGCAAAAATAGAAAAAATAAAATTTCACAACAAAACAGAAAATGAAAATGGAAGCTCACTTCGAAACAGCTTTTATGGGAGCAACAACTCTTGATTTACCCATCTTTAACTAAACCTGTACAGAAAACTGCAAAAAATTGATGAGAATCGTTCAGAAAGGACAAACGGAACACCACCCCCAGAAAAAAATAAATTCGTCAATGTAAAGCGAAACAGAGAAGCCAATTCCCACTATACCAATTACAATCGTATAATTCGACTTTTTCTTGCTATCAATATAACATACAGGTGAACATCAGAAAAAGGAAAATTTGATAAATCCCACCCAGCTCTAAACTCTATCAATCTCTTCTTAGTTTTCCCTACAACATCTTAAAAAGGAATTACCGAGTTCCATGGCTAAAGACTCAATTTCGCACCAAAATATTACTTTTTGAATTAAATTTAAAAATAAAAAAAATAAAAACTGAGCTCTAGGAAAACCCAAACCTATATTCTTTCAACTTCAGGTCACTCAAGATAATGTTCCAAAATTTTCTTTGACAGAAAACCCAAAAGGAGCAATTACATAATGACGGAATTTCAATGAAAAAATATGAATAGGTGGAGGGGGTCAAATTCAATCCATGAGAGAAAGAATTAATATTTAACACATACACACATACGTTGAGGGTAGGGTATACGATCAGAGAACATACCTGTTGGGGTGTGGGGTTTCTTTCCGATTCCCAGTTTCGATCACCACAATCAAAAAACTTAATCGGATCAAAATTTTATCTGGATAATTATGAAATATCACAAATCAAATTAAATGTTAAAAAAAAAAACCAACAAAATCAAATCACAAATTTAATCTTACACGATTCTCAATTGACCTTCGATTGGTGGTGATTTGGAGGCCACATCCTGCCCAAATTCGACCGGAAATTCATTGGAAAAGCCGTAGTCAGTCGCGAAGAGAGAGGTTGTCGGGAGATAAAACAAAAATTCAAAATTTGAGGATTAATCTTAAACGGTTCTCAAATTACCTTCGATTGGTGATGATTTGGAGCTACATCGCCCCTAGTTTCCCCAGATTTGATCGGATATTCATTGGACAAGCCATTGCGAGTCGCGAAGAGAGAGTCAGGAGAGACGAAGTGAGTCGTGAGGAGAGAAAGTCGGGAGAGAAGAGAAGAGCTGAAGAAAGGATGATGAAATCTTGCACGAATGGGCCTTACATGCCCCTGTTCAAGATTCTGACTCATCCCTCTCTTTCTCTCTCTGCAATCCATCCCTCATAAATGATTGTGGAAATGACTTCCAGCTGGAACAAAAATTCCGAAAGCAACCCTACCTCATCCTCCCTCCCTACCTCGCCGTCTCTCTGTGCACCCCTACCCCTCCCCTCTCTCTCTCTCTCTCTCTCTCTCTCTCTCTCTCCCCGTCTATGTGCCTCTATCTCTCTCTCTCCCCCCCTCTCTCTCGCAGGCCCTCCCCGAAACCCTAATCGAACGGGAGCAAATGATAGCTGCCCGCCGACACCCCCCATCTCACCCAAATCGGAGAGGACAAAACTACCCTTCATAATAAACCATGCCCACCATTCGATTATAATCTGTGATGGGCAAAAACGTAATTATGTAAACACTATTCATTTCTACACATAAAAGCATCAGTGGCTATCTTGTAAATAAACTGAAATCAGGTATAATGAACAGTAAAGAACAGTGCCAATTGCAATGCTTTCTTTAGACTAAAGTAATATAGTTGGTGGATGGTGGATGGTGGATGGTGGATGGTGGATTCAATTGTGTGCTGGCGGACGGTGGATGGTGGATAATAGATACTGTGGGCGTGCTCTCATCTCATGCTTATGAAGTTATGATTGGCCGATAATAATAGTAATGCGAATTTGTTTGGATTAGAGTGGGTTGATTTTCAAGTCTCCCAATCATTCCTTCCAATTATCAGATAAAATCCCACTGATAACTACGACCTTTTATTAGAGAAATTTTTTATTGTGATGGGAACACAGGTGGCACATCACGTATTTTTATAGAAGGGATGGATAATTTTATTTCTTAAGTTATTAACTTTTTTAACACACATATTCTACTATATGTATAATGACATGTGGTGTATCATTCCGAGTACCGGTCACACTAAAAAATATCTCCTACTATTACCATACCTACAAATAGTAATATCTACTGCATATCTGTACATATTTATGGGCCATATTAACTTTAGTGTATGTTTACCATACACTTTATTAGCTACCATGTGTATCATTTTCTAACCCTAGTAAACTTGTTAATTAATATATCTTTTTTAATTTTTAAAACTAATTAAACATAATTAAATAAATAAACTCAACCCTTTAAGCTTTTCAACTTCCCCACCCACGCCACTCAGTACTAAGGTCTGGTGGTATTCCTCTTCACTTTGAAGTGAGAGGTATTAGGTTCGAATCTCGTGGATGGCGAATTTGACACCAAATTAATTTGCCCATTGTGTGGTTTAGCCAAACTACACCCTCCCCTTAGTGTAAAAATATCGATGTACTCAAAAAAAAAAAAAAAACTTCCCCACCCACACCACCCTTTCAATTAGTCGGCGATGGGGGCGGCCTATGTGGCACTTTCGGGAAGATAACTGTGATTGTTGCAAAAGAAAGGGAATGAAGATGAAGTGATAGAGGAATAACGAAAAAAGAACTTTGGCCGCACGATCTTAGGGTTTAGGTGTGATACTTTCCAATTAACATTCGTAAAATTTAGGGATTCCAGCTCATTTTTTGAAAACAAAAGAAAAGGGAGAGTTTTCCATTTTCCCTCAATTTCCCTCGCTTCGACCTAAAAAGAGATCCAATGAAGAAGAAACAAAATTGAAGTAGCATACCATTGAATTTTTTATGTGTATATTTCATAATGGAACCAGTTACAACAGAAAACATATATAGAATGAAGGATTAGGAAGAACAACACTCAACCCGATAATCACTCCTTAAATCACTCCTAATCTATTTACAATAACAAGGAGAACATATTCCTTAATTTAAGGTTAATTACAACACAAGTAAGCAGATTGAACAAAAGACTAAACTCTAGCTTTGTATTGCACTTTGAGTAAAACTTTGAACCCTAGTTGACTAGAGGATTAGACTTGTGTCAATGGGATTCCCGATAGCCTCTAATCTATCAATCTTTCAACACTTCCCCTCAAGCTAGATGGGATTCCTTGAGCCAAGCTTGGACAGAATGCGCAGAAACTGAACGGTAGGGAGAGACTTGGTAAAAACATCAGCCAGTTGATCATGGCTGCAAGTGTAATGAGTGTTTATGATTTTGGATTGGACTTGTGCTTGAACATAATTGCAATCCACTTCAATATGCTTTGTTCACTCGTGGAAGATAGGATTGGAAGCAATATACATGGCAGCCTGATTGTCACAGAACATAGACATAGGTTCATTGTTGGGAAACCCTAGATCAAACAGAATGCTTTTTAGCCAAATAAGTTCACAGGCAATGGAAGCCATAGCTTGATACTCAGCCTCTGTGCTAGATCGAGCTACAACACTTTGTTTTTTGCTTCGCAATGTTACCAAATTCCCACCTACAAAGGTACAAAAAGCTGTAGTTAACTTGTGATCAAGGGAATTCCCCACCCAATCAACATATATGTAACCTATGATGGCAATGTTGTCATTCTTTTGCATTAAAAGTCCTCTACCAACAGTCTCTTTGAGATAACGAAGAATTCTCTTCACAATTTGCATATGAAATGATGTAGGAACATGCATAAATTGGCTCACGATACTCACATCATATGAGATATTAGGATGCATGATTGTGAGATAAATAAGTCTGCTTACCAACCTTTGATACTCAGTGACATTGGAAAAAGCTTCACCGTGATCATTGAGTTGTAACTTACTATCCAGAGGAGTGTGTTCAGGTTTGCAATCCTTTAAGTCAGATTTCTTCAAGAGATTAAGGGTGTATTTCCACTGATTAAGAAATAGGTCATTTTGTGATGTGGCAAGCTCAATATCGAGGAAATATTTAAGATTTCCCAAGTCCTTAAGTGCAAATTTGCTTCGAAGAGCAAGCTTGAGAAAGTGAACTTCTTCAATGTTGTCATATGTCACTATGAGATCATCAACATAGATTAAAACAAATTAACTATCCAACTGAACGAACACAAACAAAAAGGGATGAGTCAACATTGCTTCTTTAGAAACTAAACTATTCAAGAGCCGAGCTCAGCTTTGCACACCATGCATGTAGAGATTGTTTCAATCCCTAAATAGATTTGTGCAGTTTACAGACCATGTCAAGATTACAAGATTGAGGGTGACCTGGTGGTAGTTTCATGTACACTTCCTCCTCTAATTCACCAAGTAAAAAGGCGTTATTCACATCCATTTGATAGAGAGGCCCAGATTGATTCACAACAATCGATAATATAACCCTTACAGTCAGGGGCGGATCTATTAAGGGACCAGGATAGTCCCAGGACCACCCGAAGCTCGAAAAAATGGCTGTGATGATCTTCAAGAACCACTCAAGTCTGGGCAATGATGGAGAAAAACAGCAGCTATGGCAGCTCTGGTCATTGTGCATTTTAGAATGAGGAAGAAGAAAGCCAAATTTTTTTTTAAAATGACTTGGCCAAAAAAACGTCGTTTTGAGCCAAATCATTAAAAAAAATTAAAACCCCACTGCTCACTCACGTGAGAACCCTCAAACTCGGCTCCTTCACACAGCAATCAGAACTCCACTTTACCAAATCGTTCAACTCTCTTCGTTCTCGTTACCAAATCTTTCACACAACAAGGTCCGCTCTCGTTCCTTACGGCGTCGACATCAATCAACTTTCTTCTACACTGCACTCTAGTTTCTGAATCTGAATCTGATTGCTTGCACTGCACAACAATCAGAACTTCACTCTCTTCTCACTCTCGTTCCTTCAGGTTTGTACTCTACTAGTACTACTCTGATCTCTTTAACTCTGTCCATTAAATGATTTTGCCATCCACTATCTGAATCTGATATTAAATTATTTGTGTTTGTGGTGTTAGATATTTAAATAATTTTACTCCACCATTTACAGTCAGAAAGATTGCCTTATTATATTTCTAACTGCCTTATTATTATCTGTTAGTTGTCTCTCTCTCTAGAAATTTGTAATTTTGGTTGCTTTTGTGAAATGGGTATTGGATGAAAACTATGAAATGCAAATTATTTAATCACATTCTTAAAGTTTCAAATTGAAAGAGTTTATAGGATGATTTCGTTGTTTTCGGCTGGAGTTTCAGTATGTTAATTGGTATTTTGAACTTGATAGCATACTTAAGTTTTGTTATCACTGCCTTATTGGGATCATAATAAAGAATAAGGGCAGGGTTCATGTACAGGCATAGTGTTCATTAGGCAAAAATTGTCTAGAAAAGGATGTGTAATGTGTTGGCTATATTGTGCGAGTGCCATAGCGGCTTCTCCTCGTCCGGGAGTGTCATGAAGAGGTTCTCTGAGATGACGTACTCAAGGCCGATCAGCTTGGCGTTTGCCTCGGGTTCAACGGAACCTTCACCTTTGAAAGCATGATTTCATAGTTGTACGCTTGCCTGTGGTCAATCTGCAGTAAATAATAAAAAGCCAGTTACATGTCTAGTGAAATGAATAAGCAAAGACAAAGTAGGCTCATATGCAAGAAAGAAATAAAACACATATCCCTCATTTATGATAGTGCATTAAACTATGAAATATAACGATGAACACAAACCACGTCAAGTAACAAATCCTCAAGAGCAATTGTGTTGTGCATTAACTAAGAGTTGAAATTACAATTACCAGTTGTACTTTTTCAGATTTTCCTCGTTCTGGTAGGCGCAGTAGTGGTCGTTTCCACCTGGCGGGTCTTGTCGTGGGAGTAGAAGTGGAAGGCGCATAGGTGTTGGTGGATTCTGTTGACGGGGCCGAAGGCTTGGATGGTGGAAGTGGAGGTTTCAAGAAGGGTTGTCCCCGTCTTGGTTGGCTCGCCGGGGACTTGTCTGTGAGTCGTCCACATTATGATTGTGGTGGTGGGTTGGTTTTGGAGGCCGTAGGTAAAGGGTATTTAAAGAAAAGGGAAGAGGTTGTTGCAAATTACATGCATGCAGTGGGTACGCGTGGTGGGAAGATAAGGCGTCCATGTGTTGTTTAGTTGTAACGTGGCTATATAAACGACGCTTATCTTGAGGAACTATTAGAATGCGTACACGTACTAATATGGGATGTGGTGCAACTCAGCAATTAGTCTATGTAAAAGATGTATACTATACTCTCTAGCTATTATAAGGCCTCATATCAGTAGAACAATTTGTACGGGTCCATCGGCTCGGTGTCATCTTGCGCCAAAGGATATGGAGAAAAAAATTTACACGTTTCTTTATGTTATTAGTATAGAATGTCATGTGATAGTATATAGTGTTATACAAATGTGTTGGCTATATGTATTGTGAATTGGAGTGTTCAACTAGTTTGTGATGTTAAAAGGGTGTGTAAAAATCTGTGCTTTCTTTCATATTGTTTCCATGCTTGTTTTCTGAACTTGAGGTGGTAGTGGAATTGCAGGGACTATTTCGTAGAGTATAGAGAGTTGATCAAGCTGCAGCCTTTGGAAGGCGTAAACTATATATTCTACAATCTGTGTGTTTCTCACAAGTGCAAGGTATGTTTTCGTTCACCTCTCTAGCATTGCCTTTGTGTCTGCCTTTTTGCTATATGCATCTCTAGCATTGCCATAATGTTCATATAATATTTGTTTAGTTTCATCAATTGATATAGATTTTTTTTATTAATTGATATATGTAGAAATTAGAAGTATGGAACGATATTACAAGCGAAAATCATCATCGATTAGTTCGGACAATCATATTCCAAATAGTTCATCTCCAAACTTGGATAGTTCCAATCCTATTCCGAACAGTTCCCCTCCAATTCCAAGTAGTTCTAATCCAATTGGTAGTAATTCCACTCCACAACAAAATGAGTTAAAAGTTGATTTGGATAAACTTGAGAGAGATCCCGGAAAGAGAATTCCAATGAAGGATTATCCTCCAGATATTCGAGATGAGGTCCGAAGAGCATATATATTAATGGAGCCTTTTAGAGCTAAAGATCATGATTTTCCATTCACTTTACATTCAAATAAAAAGCGACGGTTCGTTGATAATTGGTTGAAGGAATTTCATTGGTTGGAATATAGTATATCTAAAGATGCTGCATTTTGCTTTTATTGCTATCTATTCAAAGTCAACTTTGAACAATCAGGCAGTGACATCTTTACTGAGGTAGGCTTTCAAAATTAGAAGCATGCAAGAGCCTGTTTTGAAAAACATGTGGGGGTGGTTGGTAGCTTTCACAATAAAGTTGTTGAAGCTGCTGGTAATCTAATGAATCAAAAGACACATTGAAACAGTTTTGGTCAAACAGTCAAAAGAAGCTCGTATGGCTTATCGCATTTGCTTGAATGCGTCGATTGATTGCACTAAGTTTTTGTTGCGACAAGGTCTTTCATTTCGTGGTCATGATGAAAGTGACACTTCAAACAATAGAGGTAACTATTTGGAGCTCTTGCAATTCCTTGCGGATCATGATGAGAAAATAAAGGCCGTTATGTTAGATAAAGCTCCGGGAAATCTCAAGCTAATAGCTCCTTCAATTCAAAAAGATCTTGTTCATTCATGTTCTATTGAAACCATTAAAACTATCATAAGTGATATGAAGAATGCTAGGTTCTTTTCTCTATTGGTTGATGAGGCACGTGATGTTTCTATAAATGAGCAAATGGCGGTGGTTTTGCGTTATGTGGACAAAAATGGGAAAGTCATTGAAAGGTTTGTAAGAGTTCAACATGTTCCCGACACCACTTCAAACACATTAAAGGAGTCTATTGATTCCTTATTTCATTTCAATGAGTTGAGCTTCTCCAATTTACGAGGGTAAAGTTACGATGGTGCAAATAATATGAAAGGTGAGTTCAATGGACTCAAGACAAAGATTTTGAATGATCAACCTTGTGCATTCTATGTTCATTGCTTTGCTCATCAACTCCAATTAGCTCTTGTTGCCGTAGCAAAGAATAATGTTGATGTTAACACATTCTTTCTATTGGCTAATAATGTGGTAAATAATATTGGAGCTTCATGTAAGCGTCGTGATGCACTTAGAGAGATGCAACAAAAAGAACTTATGAAAGCTCTTGAAAATGATTCTCTTATGACGGGACGAAGCTTAAATCAAGAAACTAGTCTCAAACGTGCCGGAGCTACAAGATGGAATTCACATTATGGTACTTTGCTTAGTTTGATTACTATGTTCTCATTCGTGGTCAATGTGCTTGAAATGATTGTTGATGATAATACCAATGATAATGTGGCTGAAGCAAATAAGTTATTGAAAAACATACAATTTTTTAGTTTATGTTTCTCTTATTTTTTATGAAATCTATATTGGGAATCATGAATGATTTATCACAAGCATTACAAAGGGATGATCAAGAGATTGTGAATGCAATGGCTTTAGCCAACACATGTAAAGAACAACTACTCTACATGAGGAATGATGAGGGGTTTGACCTTTTGGTTGACAAAGTATTGTCATTTTGTGTCCAACATCATATTGAGGTTATTAACATGGATGAGACATATGTAGCTCATGGGAGGTCGAGCCGTAATACCCACAAAAAGACCAACCGTCATCGTTACAAAGTGGAGCTCTTTTTTGTTGTCATTGATTACCAACTTACAGAGTTAAATGATCGCTTCAATGAAACAAGTACCGAATTGCTCATTTGTTTGGCTAGTTTGAGTCCAAATGATTCTTTTGCAGCTTTTGACAAAGAAAAGCTACTTTGCCTTGCTCAATTGTACCCTCAAGATTTTACGAAGCAAGACCTATTGGCACTTGAAGATCAACTCAATATTTATTCATTCTATGCTTTCGAAAAGTGACTTTTCTCAGTTGCAAAGCATTAGTGATCTTGCTAAGAAAATGGTCAAAAAAAGGTTGCATCGAGTATTTCAATATGTGTATTTACTTATTGAATTGGCTTTGATTTTACCTGTTGCAACTGCTTCAGTAGAGAGAGCATTTTCTGCCATGAATATCATTAAGTGTCCACTTCGCAACAGAATGGAGGATCAATGGTTAAATGATAGCTTAGTTGTTTATATTGAGAAAGATGTTTTTTCTTGTATTGACAATGAAACTATCATGACACGTTTTCAAAGTATGAGATCCCGTCGTGGACAAATTTAGTATTTCTAGCTTGTTTAGCACAAAGATTATGAATGAAATTTGTAGTTTGCCATTTATTTGTTCAATGATATTTTCGTCTTCTTTTTTTTTTTTTTTTGGAACTTTTATATTGGGACCACCCTAAGTTAAAATCCTGAATCCGACACTGCTTACAGTGCTCATTTTAGCGACTGGAGCAAAGGTTTCCTTGTAATCCAAGCCATAAGTCTGAGTGAAACCACGAGCCACCAAACGGGCTTTGTGTCTTTCAATATTTCCGTCTATGTTGAACTTGTTTTGTACACCCAACGAATGCCCACTGCTTTCTTCCCCCTTGATTTTAACTACACTCCAGATTCTATTATCATGAAGGACTTACAGTTCATCCCTCATCGCACTTCGCCAAATTTCAAGTTCATTTGCTTCTTCAAATGTTTGTGGTTCATGAGTACTAACGAAGGTGCTAAAAAAGGAAGTATGAGAGGGTGAAAAGTGTTTATAAGACACAAAATCTGTGAGAGGATAACTAGAAGCATAAGCGACATAATCATGTAGTCAAAGTAAGGGATGTTGAACCCATTCAAAAATAAACCTTCACCAATCGCTCTCTTGGTAATGATATCCTGAAAAATAACATTGTGATGGGAGAAAATGGCTAGACAGTTTAGAGAATTGGTGATGGTTCCTACTGATAAAGATTGAAAGGGAAAAGAAGGAATGTAGAGGGCTATTGACTCTATGTGTTTTGAAAGTAAGTTGACATTTCCCTTTCCTACAAGTAAGGCACATTTACCATTAGCTATTGACACTTGAGAAGGTTTTGACAATTTTTCAAAATCATGCAAGTTAGTAATTTGGTTTGTCATGTGATATGTGGCTCCTAAGTCTATGATCCAATAATCATGATCACTACTAGCATGTAGGGCAGTGAAGAACTTGAAATACCTAGGATATCTTTCTACAAAACATGGTCATGTTCAGCCAATAAACCAACAAATTTTCCAAGTAGAGCTGTGTGATTCTTCCCTTCAGCTATATGAGTTGCATCTTCATTGTTATACACTTGTTTGCTGTGTAGGTATGCTACAAATTCATTGATTAATGTAACAGGATTGGTAGTGAAGTTCCTCATTCCCTTAGTCGAAGAAGTAGCTGCATGATTGGCTTTGTAGGCATTGATGCTGGTTCATGTTTCTTTGTGGACCATTTGTCTCCTTCAAGCACCTAGGCTTCAACTCTGGATGAATGATCTAATACATATCTCTTGTATGCCCGAGTGTGTCACAATAGCTGCACTTCAAATCATGTCTTTTTCCCTTGTAAACATCTCCCTCAAATCGATTGTTGTTAGAGACATAAGCCCTAGTTTCAAGAATACTGGCTTTAGTCTCTTGGTTCATGACCTTTTTTTCTTACTTCTTCCCTTTGGATGATGGCACAAGTCAGAGTCAAGCGAGCTACTCGTTTCCTTAAAAAAGTAAAATAAACCCTTGAAAAAGTAAAATAAACAATTGAACGACCACAATTAAATGGTCTAAGGCTCCACATAGAATGACCTAGAGAGGAACTAAGTCCTTGGTTTGGTGTAGAAGAGTAATTTTAAACTTCTCTAATTTTGTTGCCGTAAATGAGATCCAGCATCATGTCAGTTAGACTAAAATATAGAAGATTCTCTAATTTTGTGAATAACGAACTTTGCAAGCAATACATATACGTGCAGTAACTCTCGATATAGCATATTGGCAGATTGACTCATCCAGTTCCCATTGAAAGGATATTCACGCAAAGAAAAATACTTTCAATTTGTTGACTATTATTTATGAGCATATCGAAAAAATCCAAGTCCAAATTAAGTTGTGATTTAGTAGATGGGACATGTGATCATGGATGATGCTCGTGAACCTTCAACTTGAACATTATTTAGCCCAGGATCTAGCTCCTTCCGATAATGTGAAGGTATTCCATTATACGCGCACATGAGTAACTAGGTTTTTTTTTTTTGTACAATACCAAAATCAAGGAGGAGGATTCTCTTTCCTTCATTCCCCTCCTACTTGAACGATTATAATTAAACAACATCAACATCTTATATTGATTTTTTTATAGAGAAAATAAGATAAAAAGTAAATTATGACAAAAGAGGGGAAGATGATAGGAATAGAAAGGGAGAGAATCCTACTCCCAAAATCAAAAGGGCATTGAAAGAAAAGAAAAAGAAACACCCACGAGTACCCTACCCCTACTAGTCCCTATCCATAAGGGCCAAGTACCCAATCCCAATCACTGTTTTTTAAGTTTTAGCAGATGATCGGATCTCTCTTACCTTATTTTTCACCGAACACCAGTACTGCTATCGTCCCCATGTGATCTTTAAGATTTAAGACAATGATCTTTTTTTTTTTTGGGTCAAACTAATTTACTTTCATTAAATAAAAAGGCAAGTACAGGGAAAAGACAGTTCAAAAGGTAGCCCACTACCTAAATACAAGTCTAACAGTAAATAAGAAAATACAGTAGATAGGCCCAAAAATGGCCAGTTGAACAGCAACAACAAAACCCTAAGACTGGAACGGAAACCAGCAGCCACCAAATGCACCTCCATCACAAGGCCACCACCACCACCAAATGAACGAACTAACGGAACAACTGGATCAAAGGAAAATGAGGGTGAGCAAGCCACCCGCGCAGTGTGGCTCCCATAATCCTACCAAATAGTGCTAAAAGCAGTTTGACAGCCACCCAACACTGAGAAGAAGCACACAAGCCAAGTAGCAGAAGCTAGTGGTTGAGGAAGCAAGACAAGTAGCACCGAAGCAGGAAAATGCCATGAAAGTCCATATTTAAGACCATCTCATGGGAATTAAAGCATAGTTCATAGAACAAAGCTTAAGGGAAGCCAAAACAAATACCAAAAGCAGAAAAAGTTCAGAAACTAATATACTTTTTGAGTGGAATGATGGGGGAAGGATGAAGGAAAGAAGGGGGATAAGGAAGGTGTAAAGAGTGGAGATGGATGGGAAAAAGGGAAGGAGGGCTAGAAAAATGTGGGAAGGAATGGGAAAGGATGAGGGAAAGATGGGGGAAGAGGGAAGATGCAAAGGGTGGAGAATGAAGAGAGAATGAAGGATGGCTAAAAAAAGGTGGGAGTTGGGCTGCAGCCGACCCTAAGCAGGAGCAAGGAGCAGCGGCTAGGAGGGTTTCTTTTTTCCAGAAGGCAGACAGGTGGAAAGGTTAAAGAGAGACAATGATCCTATTCATATACTTTTTTTTATTGTTCACATCTCTTTTAACTCAAAAAATCATTTCCATTTATTTGACTAATTATGAACCGATCAACATTCAGGAATGCTTAAGTGTTTAACTTTTTTGCAAAATAGTTTTTTATTTTGCATATGTAAAAAAGGGTGAAAATTGTGTTTCACAAATTATTTTATGAAGATTAGCTCATAAAATAAAAAACACATAAAGGTTTATACATGATATATAAAACTACAGTTTTAAGAAAAAATAATCATGTATGCTACCACCATTGTCATTATTGCCATCACCACTATAACATTCTCCATCACCATCATTTGCACCACCATGGCCATCACCACCTCTATCGTCTTTTCATAGTCACGTCCACCTACATTGCCAGCATCACCACCACCTCCAACCACAAATCACTGCCGCTTCCACATCTTCACCATAAACACCATCACATGCACCCACCGCCACTAACACCACCACTACCACCATTTTATCCACTATCTTGCATTCTCACCACCGCATCCACCATCACCACTACCGCCACCGTGGCCACCACACCATTACAACCACCTTTGCCACCATCATTCTTGTCACCCTTCAAGCACCATTTCCACAATCATCTGTCACAATCATTGTTAACACAACCAGCATATGTCACCATCGTTACCGCCACTTCCTCCACCGTTGCTCCTACCTCGCTATTGACATTGCCTATATATCACCAGTACTGACACCTCTATTGTCACCACTATTACCACCACTCCAACCAACCACCATTGCTACTAACATCAGTTGTAATCACCATCTTTTCCACCACCATCTTAATTATAAATTACTATCAAATATGAACTTATTATTTTTTGGCATCTTAAATATTGTTATCGAATACGTTTTTGATGTTTTCATTTTAGAAAATTATTCTCAAATTAAACTATTGAACGCATTTTTGAATTATAAAAGTACAAAATTATATTTGTTATTTTTGTTAAGTCTTCAAAAATCATTTCTAAGGCGTTGTTAGACGAATTTTAATTAATTTGGTTAAGCTACACAATATTTTTTATATTGCATAATAACTCTCTATATATATAGCACGCGAAGCAGATATAATGATAAGATAATGATCACGATTAAGAATAGGGAAATTTTATTTAGACCCAGTAATCCTCTTTTCACACCCAACTTAAAAATTTTGTCCCACAAACTTACCTTTTTACCCTCAAATACAAAATTGACAAACTTTAAAAAAAAAAAGAACACAAACACGTAAACCCACCCAACTACCTACTGTGGCAGTAATCGGATTTGATTTTGATTGTCATTACAAAAATTGTCATCGCCGACCTACTCTTTATCTCGTCAATGTTCAATTCTTCGTGCTCATCTCTATGGTGGTGGCGACAAGGTCACGGCTGCACGTTGCAGCCTAGGTGAGCAGTGGCTGCGATTGGGAAGAAGGGGCATAATTTGGTCTACCCATGGCGGAATTGACCAATCCCCAAACAAATTTGGGTTTTTATTTACGACGGTGATCAGGGTGGCGGAAACTGCCGGAGCCACGGAAGTCCAGCTCTTTCTGAAGATATCCCTGACCATGGAAGTCGGGGCGTTGGTCAATCCGGGTCAGGCGCTCTGGGTCGGAGCCTGTTGGTGGGTCCAGGAGGTGGTTCTACTGGCGGTGGGTTGTTGCCAGGCGGGTCGGGATTGGGCGGCGGTGGCGGAGGAGGAGAAAGAAGAGGTCTTGTTCTTCTGGTAATGGAATTGAAATTGGAATTCATGTTAATGGAAGTCGAAGTCGAAGTTGAAGAATTGCTCCTTTACACCCAGATCGAAGTCGAAGTTGGAATTCATGGTAATGGAATTGAAATTGGAATTCATGGTAATGGAGGGAAATTTTATTTTCAAGTTTTCAATTGTGTAACAGGCTGTGTAATAGGCTGAGTTTTACACCCAGATCGAAGTCGAAGTTGGAATTCATGGTAATGGAATTGAAATTGTTTACTATTCTGGATCAAAAGAAACGAGATCCGATTGAGTACCTAAGAGAAGAGAGTCTTCTCAGACCACTTCGACACACCGATTCGCTAGTTGATAATATCTTTCTATACCCATCTTTTCATTAGGGCATAATTGGAATATAAAATTTTAAAAAATATTAATGGATGTAGAGATAAGTTAACTGGGTTCCAATAAAATTTCCCTTAAGAATATCACCCAAATAACAATATAAAACAAAACAAACAAAAATAATTATCACAATTCACAAGAATTAGGCACTTAATAATTACATCTATCATATGATTTCACCCCCATAAGCCACTGGACAAAATTATAATGATGCATACATATGTACATAATAATGTAATCAAAGATAACATAAAATATGTGAGTTACCAAGTCCGCAATCAGTTGGCGGGTCATGTCCATCAAAGTCTTCCACTCCACTCAGTTGATTCCCACACACAGCTTAAATTAGGTTCACGTCCTTCTTTTTGTTACTTCATTGATTAAAATCATATTCATTTTTAATTTTTTATCAAGGTACTTGAATATTAATAACATCATTAATTATTTGAATAATAAAATATGTTTATTTTTAAATATATTCCTTTAGTGTTACAAATGTTAAAATTAGTGTATTTATATTTATGACTAAATTTTTTATCATATATTTTTATTTTTAGTTTGTACCTTTTTTAATTTGTACCAATTTTGTTTTCATTTTAAATTTTTACCCATATATTAGTTTCTTTTTGTGCCCATATTTTTTAAAGTTTTATTTGTGTTTGTACCCATGTGTATACCGTCACGTGACATTGTATATTTAATCAATTATAGAAAAATTACATATGGTATATTTATGTTTTATGCCTAAACTTTGAATCATATATTTATATTTTTAGTTTGTACCCACTTTTAATTTGCAACATTTTTTAAAATTTGTAGTATTTTCTTTTTAGTTTTATTTTGTATCCATGTATTAAATTCTTTTAGCACCTATATTTTTAAAAAATTCATTTGTACTCATAATTTTTTTATCTTTTATATGTACCCTAATTTATTTATAATGTACTCATTCTTCTTTATTAATGTATCACTTTGTTATATGTGAAATGTACCAATTTTTTTAACACCATGGATACATTCTTTTGCCATTTATTATTTCTTATTTTTACATAGTTTTTATCCATTTATTCAATCAAAATGTTTGAATTTTTTTATTGTAACCGTTTCTAATAGTATTATAATGAGGGATTTTAAATTTATAGGATTATAAATCTCATAAAATATCAAACAATTAATGTCAAAACTATAAAAATATTAATATTAATTGTAATATAATGAGGTGTACAAAGTCAATGGACCTTAATTAAACTTTGAATACTATTAAGGTTTTAGTCAAAGAACATTAAGAATTAGGGACCGCATCCAAATTATCCCTACATAGACATACACATATACATATGCATTATATACATATATATGGATTAACACTTCCACCACGTGCGTGTTAAACAAAGTATATATGGACGTGCACTGCAAAATACTAGTATGTGACAATATCCAACCATAGTTTTCGGCGTTTATTTTATGTACAGTGTTGATCTTAAGACAAATCCTTTTGATTCTTTCACGGTTAGTTAAGATGTGGACGATTTAAATATTATCGACGATCCATCTAAAGTGTAGATTTTTTTTAATACAAACAATATTTAATACAATTTATATTAAGAAAAAGAGAAAACTTTAAACTTTAAAAGTAGTGAAATGTCTTAACCACGAAGATAATTCATCGCTTGCGATAATTTAACATTATAAAAAAAATAAAAAATCATTACAGGTGAATAAAATATATATTTTTTCAGCCAAAGTTTTCATTTTACTATGGGATAATGGGAAACTAGTATCATTCTTAAAAATAAAGGAAGGGGGAGCACTGAGCATATATCTAACCAGGCGGGGGCACCACCAAGAGTCCTTCACCCAATGATTTGCACGTATATCATAGCTGCTAGCTAGGATCACACTGGCAAATTCGCATGTGTAAGCATTATACAAGCTTGAAGCATTTCACTTTCCACTTTCCAATCATAAAACTAAATGCGAAGAAGACTATTTCAAAATAGAATTCTTTATGTACTCTCTCTCTTAGCTCATAATTTAACATTAAATTCTATGTAATATTATAAAATATTATGTAAAAAATATGCAATGCTAAAAGATCTATAAAAAGTTTCAATTTAAAAAAAAATTCCTTATAACATTTCACTTAAAATTATTAAAAAATGAATACACACTCCATTATCATTGTAAATTGGGTTGCATGCCACGTGTGGATTTCCGAACTGCATTACCCGAGCACACCAGAGTCCAAACGAACGTTGTTCCAATAACAAAACCCAGTCTAATCATTCATGAGAACTTTGAGAAGGGGAGGGTAGTAGCGTCACACACTCACGCTTGTATTTTGTACACTTTCACGCACACCTTCCTTTTTTTTTCTACTTTTCTTATTTTGATACTTTTTCTACCTTTCTCCTAATCCACCAAATTAGGGGATCCGTTAAAATTTGATCCAACAGCTAAAATTATTATAACTTTTAAGGTGAGCCCCTGTTTGTAGCCGTTTGATCAAATTTCAACAGCACAGATTCCTTGATTTGATGGATTATGAGGAAGAGATCCGGCTCCTTTCTGTAAAGTCAATAACAGTTCACAAGTTTAAGGCAATATTTTAATTCATAAGCGAATACATTTACCTAAAACTTTAATCTCTCCCACAACTTTTGTGCACTAAACTTGCGTCCATTGAACCTGATCGTGTGTGTATATTTTTTTTTCTAGAGTAATGCTAAGGAGACTATATGGATAGACTAAAGTTTATAAAATAAATGATATGGAAGTTGATGATTAGATTGTTACTTAAGTGTTACTTAACGGACTTATTTCTCATTGGATTTTTTTCACTTTTACTTATATATTTTATTCACTTGTAATGATTTTTTATTTTGCATAATGGAAAATTATCGCAAGTGGTGAATCATCTTTGTGGTTAAGACATTTCACTACTTTTGAAGTTTAAAGTTTTCTTCTTTTCTTAATATAATTTAGTAAAGCTTAAAATTGATGATTGGATTGTTATTTCTTATTGGTAACACGTCATTTAATTTGCATATTTAGCCTACAAATTTAATCAACCTAACATTACTCATTCTTTCCGACAACAATAGTTCTATTAAGGAAAAATTAGTTTCTAGTCCCCAGTTTCTAATGTCCATTGACTAAGACCATGGACGGTCCTGAGATTTTGGAGGCCCTGTGCGAGACTCAAATGGAGGCCCTTACAAGGTCTAAATTTTGGTTGCTATATTTTCTTTTATATTTTATACTTTTTTCTTGTGTATAAATTGATATATACGCAAAAGAAAATAAATAAAAAAGAAGCATGGTTTGGTGGCTATGTATGTACTTTCTTTATGTTTTTGGGTTCGAAACTCCTTACTTTTTAAATAAAAAAAGCATGGTGTTGTGGCTATGTACATATCATATGACCGTACATATATCATAATCAGAACAACTCATACTCTTTATAATGAACTAGTTAAACAAATCAATGGTTATGATATTTGTAGCATCTTATAATGAACTGTTAGGTTTTTTTATTGCATTTTTTCTCACTCCCTAAAGTGAGGATGATTCTAACCCCCACTCGGTTGTCGTTAGATTAGTTAGAATTTGAGATTCGTGTCTTAAATTAATTAAACCAAATTAATTTAACGGTAATCAATAGGGGATGAGCATCACATGCTCACCTCCACTTTAGTGTTGTGAGCAAAGTTGTATTATATATGGATAAATGGTCTTCAAATAAGATGAAAATTAGATGATCCTTAAAAGCTGACCAAAAGAATAAATGAACGACGTGTATTCGATTAAATGATGTCATA
The DNA here is from genome assembly GCF_916048215.2 of Malus sylvestris. NCBI lineage: Eukaryota > Viridiplantae > Streptophyta > Magnoliopsida > Rosales > Rosaceae > Malus > Malus sylvestris. Next base: position 35,786 of record NC_062274.1, read on the forward strand.
TATGAAAAAGGGTTTTAAAGATTATATCTTCAAACTTTTAAGGATTTTAATTAATTATGATATTCCTAATCATAGATTTATCATCAAAAGTTATCTTTTATAATGATAGAAATTAAACTATAAATATTAAAGAGAAAAGAAAAATATTAATGTAGTTCAAAAAAGGCCCAAAATGGTTCTACAGGGAGTTGAACCCTTGCAAACACAAATTTAAGTACCAGTGCTTAACAATTCCCCGAAGGCAACAATGTTAACTATGTTCACACTTTTTTTATATGTAGTACATTATAAAGGTTATTAAAATTCAGGGGCCCCTAAAAATCGGGGCCCTGTGAGGTCACACGCCTGGCATCCCCTCAGGGCCAATCCTGACTAAGACCTTATCAGTTTTTAGATTTTGATCAAAGTCTCTAGCATTAATATATTAATGAATTACATGTAAGTTACATAAGTTTTATAATAAAAAAAATTGGTAATTGATTTAGAGCTTTAATACTCACACCCTTATTAGACTCCTAAATAATTTTCAATTCAAACATTTCCCAAATATAAAAAATAAAATTAGAATGAGTTTGTACCCTTTGTTAAAAATGTACCCTTTTTTTAAATTTAAAATGTACCCATTTTTTTATATAAAATTTCATTCAATCTTTTCTCTAATCCATTTTTTAAACTTATATGTGTACATTCTATTTCATTGATTTGAGAATGTCTCCATATCAAGTTTAATAAAAGAAATTTAATAATGTTATTATGCCTAATATCCTTCTTTTTTATGCTTTTGAAAAATGTACACATGTTTTGGTACAATAATTTTTTTGGTTAGTTTTGATGAACGTACCCATGTGTGTGTACATACACACACACACACAAAATATTGGAGAGTATAATTCATCTTTAATATTTTTAATCCCATAAATTATGGGTTTTATTTAAAATCTCATTAATATAAATAACTACAAATTTCATTTTTAATTTAAAAATATAATAATCTACATAGAAATATATTATTACATTAATATCAGGGACTTCGATCAAAAACTAAAAACCACCAAGGTTTTAGTCAAAGAACATTGGTAATTAGGGACCGCATCCAAAGTGTCCCTTCTATTAATTCCTTACTAGCTAGAGCATCGCATATACTTTGGCAAAATGGAACTCTTCATGTTATATTAGTAACTCTCTCACATGCTATGCATGTGGTAGAGGAAGTTATTGTAGTGGAAGTTACTATTTTATTCTTGCTACAGCAAGGGACGTGAGTTGTTGGTAACTATTTTTTTTTCTGTTTTTTTTTTCACTTTTATTAAAAACTGGAAAATTATTTATTGGTAACTGTTTTGATTTTCAGAAAAATGAAAAGTGAAAGCTACATTTTGGATTTTTAAAACTTGGCTTGGTCTTAGTGTGAAACTAAAATAGTTAATAATAACTTAGCTACAAGTCCAAAAGATAAAAAAGTGAAGTTTATTTATAATTTTCTTGTCACATGTACATTGTTACAAGGTATTTCGAGTCATATAATTTCTTTCCATATATATAAATATGGAATATATAGGGAAGATATAAAAATATATATCAAAGCTCAAGGGAATACTCGAGCGGTACACAAAAAACTCGATGTCATTGTCATGGACATGTATATGAAATATTGATACTCATGCGCAAGTTGGGAGAGGAAGACAATTCCCTAAAATATGATGCTCGAGCCACCCACCATCAAATAGCCAATACTTTCTGCATGTCTCTGAATTGAGAAAGGGCATGCTGGGCTCCACCACGCAACTGGACCCCCATTTACTCTTTATATCCCAGACTAACCTGATCAGTAGTGCTCTGCCAAATTTTTTTTTTTTTTTTTTTTTTGGACACAAATTGGAATCCGATTGATGGCTTCTTCCTAATAAGAGCTTAAGTTTACAATCAAGTAACAAGCAAAACAAAAGTGCGTATGTGTGTACGAGGGGAGAAATTATCTATTGTAATCGGAAACATCACATTGCAATATTTATTGAATAGTGCTATTCACACTTATTTTTTAGGGTAAATTACACTGTAATCCTTCAGGTTTGAGGTATATTACAATCGCATACAACATCTTCAAAACATTTCACTTTCATACCTCAACTACTATTTTATTCTAAATTGACAGAAAAGTTGGATTTTGTTACCAACATTGTTGAGTTCTTTTGTGAACTACTTTTGTATTGAAATATATATTCATATTTTCAGTTCGACTATTGTGAGCTAATATTTTGACTATTAGCCCTTGATATCATGACTTTGTTAGTAACATAGTGCTTTGAGTTAAGTGTGCATGTAATCATGGAGTACAAGGAACTGTGCAATGTATGCCTTGTTTTCTGTGGTTCTGCACTTGATTCAAAAGTGACAAGTTGCTAAGAAAGATTGGTTGCAAACTCATGAAGACTCAGTGATCACCACGAGTTCTTATCAGGACATCACATTGACATTCAAGTGGGAGAATGTAAAGTTCTATGAATGGCAATGTGTGACAATTGTTTACTTGAGGAACAAATCACTTGATTATTCAGTGGTGTGCAATTCAAGTAAATTAAGAGTCCTAGTTACGTAAGAATTGTGGAGTCTTTAATCATTGCAGCTAATCTAGGAGAATCATCTAAAGGTTCAAATACAAAGATATTGCATCATGATAGGACTCAATCAAGGTGATAGGGTTGACCTTCTTAGCTGTTAATAGGCCGGCTAATAAGGAACCCTAATGGTATATAATTACTAAGTTAAGTCCCTGCTTCCATACATTGAATTCCTCATAATACTAAAACATATTCATATAGTAGGGGGATATTTTGGAGTATTGGAAGGAGAAGACAACCTAAAGTTCATCAATGGCTTCATCTTCATAACAATGTCTTCCGAATTATACAGATAAGTTCAATATAATTAGTCAATATCTATTTCATATTGATTTGATTTATTCGTGATCCTAATGTCTTGTTGTTGTGATTTCAAAATATGTCTTACATGAACGAGGAGATACTTCCCAACCCCGGATCCATTATTTGGCATGATCCCCACAATGAACATCTTTTTTACCAAAATCTAACATGGCCGCACGACCATAGTGATTTTGTTAAACAAGATCACCATCACCGTACCCAAATTGGTCAAAAACAACAATGAAAGGATAGTCTAAGTTCAACTTGTGACAAGCTAAACCAGAACTTAATTAGTCTAAAACAACTTTACGTAACAAACGGGGCCTTACTGAATTTGACAATGCAATATTTAATATGAGATGTTATTGCCACTTTTAAAAAGTTTTTGTGCTCTCTTCATTAGTGTATATTGTTTCTAAGCTTAAATGTCAAAATGGTCCCTATGTTATAATCATATGGCCAATTTAGTCTCTATATTTTCGATTTGGCTAATTTAGTCTAAATAATAATTAATAAACAAGGCCAACCCAACTTTAATAAGTAAGATCTTATTAAACCTAACAATGGGCTAGCAATAATGTGGTATAATTCACATTTGACGAGAATTGAATCTAAGACCTCTCACTTACAAATAAAGAGGAATATCACTTGACCGTAGTACTAAGTGGTTTCATAATAATTATCATGAATACTACAAATTTAATATTTACAACCTAATTGTGTTATCATTCCAAAATCATATGATAATGATACTAATGCTAAGTATAACCAATTTTTTTAATACAAGTAAAACCAGAGTTTTATCAAGGAAAGAGACTGAAAAGAACAAGAATAAAAGTATCAAATGTTGATTTAAATTTACTCAAAAAAATTAAACAAATTCAATACACACATAAATAAATCAAAAGACTTGAGGCAAGAATGAAGTGTCATGCACCTTTAAGCCCAAGTTTCTTGAGTCTTTTGACCATTGAGCACAATAATATTGGATTGTGTTTATTGGGGTAGTCTTATTGTACAAGAAGGGTCAACTATAAGTACATATGTATGAAAAAACTTGGATATAACATATAAGAAGACAAATTTTCAAGACAAGTGACCACTGTGGGCTTTAATTTGCTCCGCCAGTGTTTCCAAATATAGAAAATTCTTAAGATGTAGATGTGAACAATGATTTTAACTATTTGAGTTATAAACTAATTTGCTTTTCAAATAAACTTACATTTATATTTTATTTCTACATCCACGACCATAATACTAATCAAGAAAAGACAGAAAAGATGTTAATAAAGGGGACTAGCTTAGCTATATATATATAGGATGAGATTAGCATTAAGCTTAATGGTTAATAGTCAGTGTTAGAATAATTAATAGAAAAGGTGGGATTCCCACCATCACCACATGGGATGGAGGTCTACATGACCATGGAGGCCAACACACAAGAGGACATCTTCCATCCTTCGTGTGTGTGTGTGTATGTATGTGTATATATATATATATATATATATATATATATATATATATATATATATGTGCATATCTTCCATCCCAGGACCGTTCACTTTGGGACGCCAACTTAAATCGAGCCAACGCAAGTACGCGTACGTACTTGTGCCCTCTCCCAACCATCGCTAACGCACGCAACCAAATTATTTAAAAAAAAGGAGAACTCACATACATTCAAACTTGCAATGTCTCTCAGCAGCATAGTGCCAAAACCAGCAGAATATGGCGGCAGCGACAGTAGTTGTACTACTACTGTGGAAGTTTCGCCGGAGATGCCTGCTGGAACCCAGAACAAGGCCGCGCCCGCTACCCAAGTTAATTCACAAGCTTTCCTACAACTAACGTTGTATCCTATAACTTTAAAGGTCTCTCATCATCATCTCTCTCTCTCTCTCTCTCTCAGCTAGCTAGCTGAAATATTAATTATTAATTCATGATTTGGTGACTAAATAATTTAATTTCAGATGATACCATCGATGTATATAAAAGTGACGATCCTGCTAAAAATTAAGTTATTAATTAATAATTAAATTGCAGTTTGAGGAGGTGTTTTACAAAGTGAAAGTGGAGCAGAAAGGGAGTAGAGGTAGGAGCAGATCTAGAGAAAAGAGTATACTGAGTGGGATAACAGGTATGGTATGTCCAGGAGAGATATTGGCTATGTTAGGGCCATCCGGAAGTGGGAAGACGACCCTTCTTACTTCCCTGGGAGGGCGCCTCAATCATCAGAATAACGTTAAGTTCATGTCAGGAAAGATCAGCTACAACGGCCAGCCATTCTGCGGCGCCATCAAAAGACGAACGGGATTCGTTGCCCAGGACGACGTTCTGTACCCGCATCTCACGGTGACTGAGACTCTTGTGTTCACGGCTCTCCTGAGGCTGCCCAACAGCCTGAGCCGGGACGAGAAAGTGCAGCACGTGGAGCAGGTGATCAGCGAGCTGGGATTGACTCAGTGCCGGAGCAGCATGATAGGGGGGCCACTGTTTAGAGGGATCTCAGGGGGAGAGAAGAAGAGGGTGAGTATAGGTCAAGAGATGCTGATTAACCCGAGCTTACTTTTATTGGATGAGCCCACCTCAGGGTTGGACTCCACTACAGCTCAGCGGATCCTGATCACACTCAAAAGGCTTGCGAGTGGGGGCCGAACCCTTGTCACCACCATCCACCAGCCCTCCAGCCGCATCTACCACATGTTTGATAAGCTCGTCCTGCTTTCCGAGGGCTCCCCCATTTATTATGGCCCTGCTTCTGCGGCCCTCAATTATTTTTCCTCCATCGGTTTCTCCACGTCCTTGCCTAGTGTGAATCCTGCTGATCTTTTGCTGGATCTTGCTAACGGTATGTATGTACGTAATGTATGTATGTAGATGTACGTACGTACGTACATGTGTATACTAACTAATTATGCATGCATGCGTATGCGTATATTAAATGATCGATCTATCCACTGGTTGTTTTTATTAATTTGCAAACTAAATATGTACGGTACGTCCAGGAATCGCCCCTGATTCCCAACATGCATCTGAGCAGTGGGAGAACACGAACGCGGAACAAGAGCAGAAAATGGTGAGAAAAGCTCTCATTTCTGCCTACGATAAGAACATTTACGCAAAGTTGAAAGATGAGCTCTGTGCTGGTTTGGAGGTCAATAACTACGACAATTACATGAAAGGAGCTGCTTCTGCAAGTAATTCCTTCAGCATATCCTCTCTCTCTCTCTCTCTCTCTCTCTCTCTCTCTCTCTCTCTCTCTCTCTCTCAATTTCCTAGCCCAAGCCCCAAGGTTCGTTTAGTTTCAATTTTCAATTATAATGATGTCTTGTGTAGTGCATTAGCTGATCATGCGATACCTGCAGAGCAATATTGGTGTACAAGCTGGTGGCACCAGTTCAAGGTGCTGTTTCAGAGGGGGTTAAGGGAGAGAAGGTATGAAGCCTTCAACAGGCTACGGATTTTCCAAGTAGTAAGTGTGGCCACGCTTGGTGGACTCCTCTGGTGGCGTACACCCACGTCTCACATTGAAGACCGTGTAAGCTACAATTCCTTTATTTAATTGGTTAATTTAAAATGCATAAATATAATTGATTAATAACTTTTTAGTGTGTATATGGTTGGTTGCAGATCGCTTTGCTCTTCTTCTTCTCCGTATTTTGGGGGTTCTACCCACTGTACAATGCAGTGTTCACATTTCCCCAGGAGAGAAGGATGCTGATAAAAGAACGATCCTCGGGAATGTACCAGCTTTCATCCTACTTCCTAGCAAGAACAGTTGGAGACCTGCCGCTGGAGCTGGCACTGCCAACAGCATTTGTGTTAATAATCTATTGGATGGGAGGGCTTAAACCGGACCCCTTCACGTTCATCCTGTCCCTGCTCGTGGTTCTGTACAGCGTGCTGGTCTCCCAAAGCCTAGGGTTAGCCATTGGTGCCATTCTGATGGACATAAAGCAAGCCACCACTTTGGCGTCGGTTACAACACTTGTCTTCCTCATCGCCGGGGGTTACTACATTCAACAGATTCCTCCCTTTATCGTGTGGCTGAAGTACTTAAGCTATAGCTACTACTGTTACAAGCTTCTTCTTGGGGTCCAATACGACGAGGACGACTTTTATGAGTGCTCCAAAGGAGTCTTGTGCCGAGTTGGAGATTTGCCTGCCGTCAAATCCATGGGTGGTCTCGACCACTTGTGGCTCGATGTCTCCATTCTCGGCTTAATGTTACTTGGCTACCGCCTTCTTGCTTATCTTGCACTCCATCGAGTGCGCTTGAGGAGATAATTAATCATTGACATCATCGATTTGATCGTCATCCGAAGAGTTCTCTCCTTCTTCATCAACTGATCGATGGTGCGTCGAGGAGGAACGTAGCTGAAAATCATCACATCATGTGGTGGAAATTTGAGTTGGAATTAATTAAAACCGTATCGTGTGTGCATGAACCTTGATATATGCTTTAGCCAGCTTACTTTAATCAGCTCGATCGATATTAATTACTAACTTGAAGAAGATCACTCTAATTGAGTAATTTCAGAATAATACATTGATAATGCTCAATCGTTTATGATAATAAAGAGGAAAGAACATATATGCTCTTCAATTTCAAGGTGTGAACACACCCAACTGCCGGAAAATTATTGTCTCTGTAGAATATTATTATGTGGCTTAGCCGAACTCTCTCTTTTCCTAGTATAAAAGTATCAATGTACTAAAAAAAAAAAACTGAGCAATGTCGTCATTTATTAATCACTGTAATATTTATAAAATAATTAAGATGACTAATTATACTCAAGATGTAAACAAACAGATTATGTACGTCCATTCATAAATCACTAGAATCCTCATAACAGAAGTATTTTTTAGGTGGAGTCGTGGCTCTCTCGTGCAAAAGAATGTCCTTCCTACTTTGGATATAATTATCACCCGAGACTCTTACTAAGAAGCAAAGCAATATATTAGGAAGGAGGATTCTCTCCATTCTTATTTTCATTCCCTTTTTTTCTCTTTTCTTATATATTGTTTTTTATCTTATTATCTTTATAAAAAAATCAATATAAGATATTAATGTGGCTAAACTGTAACTGTTCAAATAAAAATGAAGGGAAATGAAGAGATATTAGGAGGAGAGATTTTTCAATATGACTGTCACACGAAGTGGTACACCACGTGTCCTTATATAAATTGTGGATTATGTGTGTTAAAAGATTAATAACTTAAAAATAAATTTTTTTTACCAATTACATAAAAACACGTGATGTACCATCCCTATTTCCGTTACAACTAAAAATTTCTCGATTAGGCCCCTCCATATGTTAGATCGAGAAGGACAATAATCTATCGTACCACGTAGTGGGGGCTGGCTGGGGGGGCCGTGGCTTTCGTGGTTTTCGCTGGGTAGGGAGTAGGTAGACAGCCCCTTTATTTATTTATTTTTTTTAACAGAATTGTTTTTTTTGCTTTTGGACACACAAATTTAGTGGTAGCCATTATTTATTGAGTTTTTTCTTTGCAGATTTTGCACAAGTACAATTTGAATTCACAGTTATGTGCTTTAATACCAATAAAATTTTAAATTTTTAATAGATAAATTGCATTTTATCCCCTCAAGTTTAAAATAAATTGCAATCTCATACAATATTTTTAAAACATTTCAGTTTTATACATTTATTTTTAACAAAAAAATTCTTTTTCTTTTCATAAATAAAAAGTAGCCTTTGCTCAATGCTGTGTTGTCCATATCTCCAATTCCATATAACGAAGGTGGAATTGATGTCTAAATTCGTAACTTCATAAGACAAATTAAACACGTACGTAGTAAGACAAATTAAACAAGAGAAGTGTTGTAATTATTATTTAAGATAAATTACATTTTATACATTCATGTTTGAATACAATTACAACCTTATACAACATCATTAAAACGTTGCAAGCCATACATAAACTTTTATTTAGTGTACTATTTCATTTTGGACCTATATTCTGTAGTGAATTTAGTATTTCATTTTGGGTTTGGTTCTTATTTTTCCTAACTAATATAGATTAATTTTAGAACATATTAAGCAATATATAAGTCATCAGCAACCAAGAAAATGTGGGGTTAATTAGTGTGCAATTTATAAAGTTTATTTTTTTTGTACAATAGGCGTGTGCAAAAAGACTAAGTTAGATTATCTCCAAATGACATATCAAATTCTAAGTGAAATGTCATGTAATCAAATTTGAAGGTAGGGATAAGTTTCAACCAGTATGTCAATTCTATGTGGATTGACATATGAATTTTTTATGTCAAATTTGACATATGAGAAAAGGTGATGTCAAATAATTTTTATAATTATTTTATTGTGTGAGCTCCATTAAGCACCAATTATAGGCCTTGGAAATTTACTTTAATTGATTTCATTTTAAAAATGGGCCCTACAAATATCATTTATAATAAAAAAATAAATAATATATATATATATATAGGTTGCAGGAATAGAGACATTGCCATATTAGCTATTAAATTAATATTTAACATTTATTTTTGATATCTCCATTGGAGATGCTCTCAATTATTCTATTTGAAACATTGTTAATTTTTCAACCGATTGTTTTTAGATTTTAATCTTAGGGATGATTATTGTTAGCCATGGATGGTGGAACACCATGATGCACCACTGTTCACCTTTGAGGCTTTGACAAAGGGAACTTTAACGAAAAGCACCTGGTACTGTTCACTTTAACGAAAAAACCACATTTTTACACTAAAAAGTCAATCATGGTACTATTCACTTTACCCTTTATTTTGTCCTTATCATTAAAACTCAAAGTTTTCAAGCCCTTTTCATTAGTTTTCCTTTTGACAAATGATCAAAACAAAATATTTTCATACGATGATACAAGCCCGAGTTGATTATTTTTTTTCATGACCAATAATAGGCCTCGATTATGTGGGTAATTAGAAAGTATGTAATTGTAGTATCCCACATCGGCGGGGTGGGGATTGGTCCCTGATCTTATATGTACATGCCCCATCTCTTCCTAGCATGACTTGTTCTAGGTAGTGAGGTTCTCTTGCCCAGAAACAAATCCGTGAGGACGTGGCCCAAAGTGGACAATATCGTGCTATGACGGAGTCGGGATGTGACAATTTGGTATTAGAGCCAGACTCACCGTCCGTTCGGATGTGCCGACGAGGATGTCGGTCTTCTCAAGGGGGTGGATTGTAATATCTCACATCGGCGGGGTGGGGGTTGGTCACTGGCCTTATATGTACATGTCCCTCACTTCCTAGCATGACGCATTTTGGGTAGTGAAGTTCTCTTGCCCAGGAACAAATTCGTGAAAGCGTGGTTTAAAGCGGACAATATCGTGCTACAGCAAAATCGGGATGTGACAGTAATAGTTTGTAACACAATTGCAAAGAAATTTGTCACAAGAAGATGATTGAAAATAAAAGTATAAGAAACTTTTAATACGATAAAGAAGGCCATAACATGCACAATTAATAAAACAATTAGAAAAATAACTAAAACAAACTTATCTTTAAGGGGTGCTTTAGATTTTGGCTTTTACAACTCATTATTTCTAAGATAAAAACCTATTTATTTTTAAAGATTCAACATAAGCCCAAATTTAAAATCTGCAACCACATCAAAACACTATTGACCCATTAATACAATGTATTTACATCCATGCCACTCATTCTTTATGGTCCATTTCCCCAATTCCTAAATTTATGCCAAATTAAAAGTAGTAGAAAAATAAAATATATAAACTGTTCGCATTAATGGTATCCATGTCATACCAGAAATTTACGTTTTTTTTTTTTGTGATATATTTTGTAGTAATTGTATCCATATTAATTGGTAGGTAAATTAGTTTGCTCCATTTATTTAAAAAAAAAAGATTAGATGTTAGATTAGGAAGTCGACGGGGTTCAAACTCACGTCATGGTGTAAGGGTAACACTCCTCTCCACCATTGTGGTAGAGGGTGTGCCGTTAGCTAATCTACATCTAATCTAACAAAATCTATTGTTTGACAAAATAAATAAATAAATAAATCAACTACACGTTTATTATATATATTTTTTAATCAAATAACATTCCTCTAACTTGTAGGTAAATTATTTTCTATGTATTGTTATATATGTTAGACACGTTCAATGGTGGAGCTAGAAAAATTTTACCGGGTGGGCTAGCTTAAAGATTTAAATCTTTATAAGCCAGAAAAATTTTCACATTATCAGCTAGCTTAAGAAAATTTTCACAAGGTGAATCAAGAATTTTCGTTATTCAAACAAATTCAAACATGTACATGTACAAGAAGGGATGAGAAAAAAGATGTGAGAAAAAGAGATGGTTTGTAAACTGTATTATATAATTAAACCAAGGGAATTCGAATCAGTAACTAAATATATGGTGGGCTACATTCGAAAATCAATAAAAACTACATGTAAAATTTTATTTTCTACCGAAAGCTACCTGGGCTACAGCCTAGGGTAGCCCTTAATGTGGCTCCACCGGTGGACACATTTTATTGTCGTATAAACATGAGTGTAACATAATATTGTTAATATTATGCATCAAACTGCATTTCTTTTGTTATAGGTAAATTATTTTCCATGTACTAGTGCATATGTTAGGCATGTTTTGTTGTTGGAAAATACAATATCCTGTATCATTGTAAAGAAAGACATTACATTACACCCATAGTATACTTGTTGTAGGTAAATTATGGAAATTAATTTGTAGGTAGGTATTTTGCATCATTGGAAATGAACATTTCAAATAGTAGGTAGGTAAATTAATTTTTTCTAATTATGTTGATGCACAAAACAGGAGGTCTTGAAACAACGTAGATCCGACCATGAATCTGCATGAAATGTAAATGACACAAGATGTATCGTGGTTCATCCCAAAATTTGGGCTACGTTCACATTGATTATATTTCTGAGGGAGAGAGAGCTCTGAATGAGAGTGAGAGCTTTGAGAGGGGGTGAGGAGCCTTAGGAATTGGCCTATCCTAATTGTGAGGGTGAGGAATCTTTTTATAGAATAAGGGCTCCTCACTTATTACATATTTGCCCCTTCCTTTATTACATAATTACATTTGAGTTCCCTGAGTATTTGTACGAGATCTAAATACGAGGCCGTAAATATGGTATAAACAGTAGTCCCCCAAGTCTTTAGTCAAGAGAGTATTTTGGCTGGAGACTTGAAATTCAGTCCATGTGTGGGCCGAAGTAACTAGATGTTGTATTGAACTGATGTTCGATATGAGGCGGTACTCAATCTGAAATGATGCTCAACTAGAAGTAACACATGCTGCGAGGCTGCTCGGCTCGTGGCTTATGTTGCCTTGGTTGTCTCGGCTTGTGGCGTTGAAGGTGAGGGAGTCCCTTTTATAGAATAAGAGCTCGCTCCTCAATACATGAATAATGGGTTAGGAGTGATGCTCGCGGCGAGTCGGTTGCTCAGCGTGCGGCGATGCTCTTTAATGAAGGTGAGGGAGTCCCTTTTATAAAATAAGGGCTCACTCCTCAATACATAAGTGATGGGCTAAGTCCCCCAAGTATTTTTCATGAGTGCTCTCTAATGAAAGTGAGGGAGTCCCTTTTATAGAATAAGGGCTCGTTCCTCAATACATAAATGATGGGTTAGAGTTGATGTTCGCGGCGAGGCGGTTGCTCAGTAGGCAGCGATGCTTTCTAATGGTGGTGAGGGAGTCCCTTTTATAAAATAAGGGCTCGCTCCTCAATACATAAGTGATGGGTTAGGAGTGATGCTCGCGGCGAGACGATTGCTCAGCTGGCGGCGTTGCTCTCTAATGATGGTGAGGGAGTCCCTTTTATAAAATAAGGGTTCGCTCCTCAGTACATGAATAATGGGTGCTCTCTAATGAAAGTGAGGGAGTCCTTTTTATAGAATAAGGACTCCTCCTTAATACATAATTAATGGGCTAAGTCCCCCAAGTATTTTTCATGAGGCCCAGTTAAGGCTTAATATATGGTACATAATGTAGTCTTCCAAGTCTTCGGTCAATAAAGTCTGTTGGCTGGAGACTTCAAATTGAATCCATGTATGGGCCGAAGTCGTGGTTGTTCGAATGCGGTATTTGTATACCTTGCACTGAAGCTTTGTAGGTAAAGCTTTGCAAGTGAAGCTTTGAAGCTGGAGCTCTGTAAATGAAGCTTTTGAAGCTAGAGCTTTTGTAAATGAAGCTTTTGAAACTGATTTACATGAGTAATGCTCATGAATGTTTATGTTGATTGACATGAGTGATGCTCATAGATGTTGACATGAGTGATGCTCATGAATGTTGACATGAGTGATGCTCATGAATGTTTATGTATGATTGGTATGAGTGATGCTCATGAATGTTTATGTATGATTGACATAAGTAATGCTCATGTATAATTTGAAGTACTGGGCGTACTTTTGATCACTTGGTTGGTGGCATGAAGGAGAGTGCGGGTTGTACATTTCATCATCTGGTTGGTGACATGAATGGCTAGTTGCCAAATGATATTAGAGTACGGATTGTACATTTCATTACCTGGTTGGTGGCATGAATGGCTAGTTGCCAAATGATATTTAGAGTACGGGTTGTACATTTCATCACCTGGTTGGTGGTAATAGCGGCGGGTTGCCGAATGATATTTAGAGTACGAGTTGTACATTTCATTACCTAGTTGGTGGTAATAGCGACGGGTTGCCGAATAATTTTGGAGTACTGGGCGTACTTTTGATCGCCTGGTTGGTGGTAACAGCTGCATGTTGCTGAATAATTTTGGAGTACTGGGCGTACTTTTAATCACCTGGTTAGTGCTATTTTGGGCTTATGAGCCTTCGCCCTCCACAACATGCCAGCCCATTTATTTTGGGCTTTGTCTTTTTTTTTATTACCCTCTGATGGGGTTTATACAGATGTTTCTGAAAAGATAAGGAAAATAATTTACACCATTCAAAAATAAATCCGACCCTCTGGTCAATGGGTCACGCCCATAATTTCCTTTTCTGCATGCCATCACTACTGTAATTATGTCTGCTTCTTTTTATCTTCTTTTGTTTTTCCGCTTTCTTTCTTTTGATGCATGGTCCACGAGTCCACCACCAAAGCTCCACACTACACTTTGTGCTTTCTTTAATAGCTTTAAATTGTTGGTGGATTTGGTGCCAAGAAAACAATCCATTTTTGGCACCATTATTTGAATTAGCCTTCGTAGTCTCTGATGAGCATCACAGCTATCATCTTCCTTTATTGTTGTCATTTTTTCTTTTCTCTTTTGGCTGATGGCAGACAAGGGGAATGATAATAGACTTATTTATTAAGGAAAAGCTTATCTTCGTCAAGTCGTAATGAGTGTGTTTCTAATGAGCAAGTTCAGCCTCGTCGACGTGCTTCCAGCAACCGGGCTCTTCGCCGTCCCAAGCGGCATCATCATCTCCTCGAGAACCCCGTTTGGTGGAAGCAGCACAAAAAGCCTTGCCTCCACAGTCAATTCTCTAACCTGTTTCTTCCCGGAGCCATCAAGATCGAATCCAAGCTCCATCATCTCTTCCAAATAATGTATACGAAAAGCCTTTGCTCAACATCGGGCATCACCACTTGGTGTTTTAGACTTATCCTCGGGAGTCGTATTATTGCACCGTCAAGACCAAACATACTGCGTGCAAAATTATCATCGTCGTATATTGCACCATAAGCTCCTGTGTTTTCCGTGTCTTCTCCTTCTCGTTTGGAGATGTCCAGAACCATAGAGTGGTTTTTAATGGCGTCTCGGTACTTGCCCAATCTTTGCAGTGAGGCTCCTACGCCTTTTCCAGGTTTATGCTTGGCTAGCTGGAAATCCTTCATGGGCGGAGGAAAGCTGATGTACGACGTTGGCGCAGAGTCGGGAGAGGCTTCGTCGGCTATCGTCATTCATGCAGAGGAATACACCTAGAGAGATGGGAGAGAGAGGAAAGAGACAAGCAGAGAGCAGAAGGCGCCGGAGCATGCAGTCGGATTTGCAGAGCAAAACGAATCCTTCCAATGTGCATGCGAAGTTGGCGACCTCGGAAGGCATGAGGAACGAGAGGATGCAGAACTAGACGTCCTCAGGGAAATCGGATAAGGAAATGGCGCGACCCGGATCTTCAGTTGCGAGGTGGGTCTGATGTAGAAGGAGCAGAGGTGGGTCCGATGTAGGAGTAGGATGTGCTTCTCGAGCAGAATGTGCTTCTCGAGCAGGATGTGCTTCTTCTTCTGGGCGGCGAGGATTGCCCACTTGATGTGGAGGCTGGTGGGGAGCGATACCGGATCTTTGGATGGAGAATGAAGGAGACGCAGTGATGGTGGCGGTTCTAAAGAGTTTGGTGGAAGATGAGCCGTTCTGCTCTTCCACTATGATCTCTGCTGATGCAACATTGTTCATGGAAGTTGCTGACGTGACAGAGGAATCGGAAATGGCGGTGAGTGTGATAGAGAAAAGACGTCACAGAGGATCGCATTCACTGCCCCTTATGGTCTAAATTCACACGTGTCATTTTGAAAGTGTCACGGTCAGTGTGACCGTTGAGGCTGTGACGTTGCAAGTACTCCACGTGAGCATTGTGGATGAGGATTTCAGCGAGGACTTGTTTTTGAACCTCGGCGGGTTTTTTTTTGTGACTTCTTCAATGAAGTGAAGGATCTTGTTGTTTTTTGTCTTTGAGGTTATAGTCCTCTGTGGGATTCAGAAATTTCTTTGGTGCTTCAGGCATGGCGTTTGTGTGTAGTTTGGAGAGAGAGAATGATGAACTTGGTGTCTCTGTGTGGGTTTTGCAGATTCATGGTGGTGTGTGGTGAGGTCTCAAGGTGGTGAGATGAAAAAATGAAAGAGAACCGACATAACTTTTCGTGTCGTTTCCCACAGACGGCGCCAAATGTTGATGCACAAAACAGAAGGTCTTGGAACAACGTAGATCCGACCATGAATCTGCATGAAATGTAAATGACACAAGATGTATCGTGGTTCATCCCAAAATTTGGGCTACGTTCACATTGATTATATTTCTGAGGGAGAGAGAGCTCTGAATGAGAGTGAGAGCTTTGAGAGGGGGTGAGGAGCCTTAGGAATTGGCCTCTCCTAATTGTGAGGGTGAGGAATCGTTTTATAGAATAAGGGCTCCTCACTTATTACATATTTGCCCCTTCCTTTATTACATAATTACATTTGAGTTCCCTGAGTATTTGTACGAGATCTAAATACGAGACCGTAAATATGGTATAAACAAATTACATAAAAAAAAGTTATAATACACATAGTTATATTTAATTGGTTCCAATTATTAAAAAAAAAATTATACTACACCCAACCAAATAACATTTCTCTGACTTGTAGGTAAATTATTTTTCATGTATTGTTAAATATGTTAGGCCATGTATTGTTAGATATGTTAAGCACATTTTATTGTTGTATATACATAGGTGTAACATAATATTTTTAAAATTATGCATTAGACTACATTTCTTCTTAATATAGGTAAATTATTTTGTCATATGTTAGGCATGTTTTGTTGTTAATACATACAATATGAATCATTGTAACAAAGAGATATTATATTACACCAATGGTAAATTGTTATAGGTAAATTAATGTGCATTAGATAATGACATACAGTGTTCTAATATATTAATAAAAAAAGGATAAAGTCAAAAGTATTCAAGAGTAAGGGAAAAAAACTGAATCGAATTCTAGTTTTATGACAATTCAAAGCCTTTGTTTTAAATTAATATGCAATGAATTTTTAATATTAATGTGTTTTTTTTACGGCAAAATCACCAACGCTCTCCGTACAGTTAATTGTGTACGTCAAATATGTAATAAGGGTATTTTAGACGTGTGAAAATTATAAAAGCTGTAAATAATATGAAATTAATGAATTCGCTTATGTAGATCTTAATCACTGA
Source organism: Malus sylvestris (assembly GCF_916048215.2). NCBI lineage: Eukaryota > Viridiplantae > Streptophyta > Magnoliopsida > Rosales > Rosaceae > Malus > Malus sylvestris. Next base: position 52,629 of record NC_062274.1, read on the forward strand.
GTTTTTTTTAAGTAAAAAAACTTTATCTGAATTTTTTATAAAAGAAAATTTTAGTTCAAAGGATTAAAGTCATATTTTCTGTAAAATAAACCGCGTTGATTAATACATTATGACATGAGCAAGTTACAATATAAATCTATTGATCACAGGAGGAAGTTATGGTGCAGAACTTAGAAGCCGAGAGAATAGGCCAAGCACTAAGGCCCAATAAGCCAAATCCGTATTTTGGGTCAAGAGAATGGGCTGATAGAATGGCGAAATGTATTTCAAGTTTCTATCCACCGATGGCGATTGGCGGTACCAAAAGCATAAACAGTCTAAAGGAAGAAAACCCAGAATCTAATTCTACTAGAGGAAGAAATAAAGAGAGTTGAGATAGAATGCCGAATAGTATTTCAAGTTTCCATCCACCGATGGCAATTGGTGGTAACAAAAGCATCAACAGTCTAAAGGAAGAAAACCCATAATCTAATTCTACTAGAGGAAGAAATAAAGAGAGTAAGAAATGAGAAGAGGAAGGAGGGATGGAAGGTGAAGAGGAAGGATGGATAATGCTGAGCAAGAGATTTTCAGACAAAGGAGGCGGAGGAGGAGAGGAGTTGGGGAGGTTGATTACAAGAATAAGTCAGGCACGGCGTGGAGCCACTCATAACTGAATCATAAGCCATGGCACCTTCTCTCTTACCCCAATCAGTGTCGCAAGTGGATCGCAGAGCAGATCCAGGCGCAGCGTCAGCGTCGTACCGAGGAGGTCTCCCACGAGGCACGTACTGCACTACCCCGACCCCCACTACCAACCTTTTGATTTATGCCCAAGAGCAGGAATTCTTTCTGCAGGCCACTCTCGTCTCCAAGAAAGACAAGGAAAAGGTTCTCTTTTCTTTCCTTTATAAGAAAGAAGCTTGTATTATTTCCTTCTTAATGAATAACGAATTACAACTCAGTATATATACACTTTCCAAATAAAGCTTAAAAACTAATTAAGCCTAATTAACTCATTAAACTAGGACTAGTTACAAAACACTTATAATAACAACCTTATAGCTATACAAGCTAACTAGTAACACCTAAGTATGAGTTGTCCCTTTACTCTTCTCTTTGTGTTTTCTCTTTTAACAACCGAACAAAATTCAAATACCTTCCCAAAGCAAGGCAAAGGGAGAGTAAGTGACATTTTTTAAGCTGATGGATGTTTTGCATTGTTGTAGATTGAGATTATGAAAGCTGTTAGCTTTATGTATGTTCGGCTGCCTGGTTACAATGCCGAAAGTGCCAAAGCTGCAGAGATTGCTGATGAGAGTGCAAAAGAGCACCCACAAACACAAACACAAACTCTAACAGATGCTACTGCTACTTCCACTTCAAGGTACCATTTGCATTATATTCTGCCTTCCTCTTTGATTGCATTATGTATATTCTTTCAATTCATCTTTGTTTGGCCTAATTTTCTATTTTCTCGTTAGCCAACGCCCACCCGAGTCTATGCCTCCAAGCGCTGAACATGCCAAGAAATCACGGCCCAAAAATGTGTTTGGTTGTCCTTTACCAACCGAACAAGAATTTGAAGTTTTGAAAATTGCTCCAAGGTGTGCCTGTTGCTGCCTTTTCAGTAAGATGCAATGTTTTTTTCTTACTTTATAGTTTCTTAATTGACGTGCATTAAGATAATAACATGTTTGATAACTTGATAACGAGATCCATAGGTTGTTTCTTCAGTGCAGCAGACATTTTCATTTTTTGAGAAACTGCAGACATTTTCAGAGTTTTACACACTTTCTTTCTGGACAGTTTAAACCTATAGAGTCAATGGATTGTTATCCCGGAAATGCATATGTTGAGCAAAATTTGTACAAAGATTGTAAACAAATAATTCACTTGACACAATTTCATCCTTATTCATTTTTCGAAGAGGGTTTTATTAATTTGAGTTCATCCCATTTTAGACTAAGCGTCTATTAATTACAATCCTTTGTTAAAAAGGAAAAACTCTTTGATTCCAATATGAATAAATTGTAACTTGGGGATTTGGGTGTTTATTTGATTTTGCGACTACACATAAGTCAAGCCCTAGATTGCCTACGTACCCTGTTGAGGGATCAAGTCACTCGTACTTCCTTATGTATTTGTTGGGATTTGATGCCTTGTGTAGTTTCAGCTAGTGCAGACAAAGAACATTTGATGCCTTGTGCAATTTAGGCTCTTGCAGGCGAGGACTTTGAGCTATTGGAGCAGAACGCATCTTTGTGCCATTTGAGACTTGTCGCGACTTCGTGCCATTTGATATTTGATACGGATTCGTGCCATTTGGGATTCGATACGGCTTCGTACCATTTGAGATTTGATAGAGCTTCATGCCATTTTAATTTTGATACAGCTTCGTGTCATTGGATATTTGATACGGCTTCGTGTCATTGGATATTTGATACGGCTTCGTGCCATTTGGGATTTGATAGGGCTTCATGCCATTTGAGACTTTTCTTCGGCTAAGCGCATCCCCTCCCTTTAGTGTAGATAATATAGTTTGTTACATAAAAAAAAAAAAAACAATCATTTGAGAATTTATCTAATCACATTATTATACGCGTGTGAAATACCTTTTTTATATCACGTGGGCACCATCAACTTTGTCATTTGTTTATTATTTTCTCTTTTCCCTTTCATTTTTTTATTCTTTACACATGAGACAAAAATTTTGGTGTCACCCACTTTGACAAAAAGAATTGGACCAAACTGCCACTCAGCCAAAAAAAATCAAAACCTGCCCAAAATCATATTTCAAATTATGCAAGGGTAATTTGGTAATTTGGCCATCAAAAATCTGATCTCCACTGTGATGCACTGTTCATCGCACCTCCGGCTTTATATATAATAGATTTATACAAACAAAAAAACACATAACATTTTGGGTAAATGACAAAAAACTATCTCAACTATTGGTGTCACGATACTTTTGTTGATGCACAAAACCAGAGGTCTTAGAACAACGTAAATTCGACCGTAAATCTGCAAGAAATGTAAATAACACAAGATGTATCGTGGTTCATGATAGGAGTATATCTATGCGACTTAGTTAGCTTGTTCTTGTGCATTTGTGTTGTTATTTCTTAGTTAATTATGTATTTTAAGCTATTTTCGTCTGTTTATAGGTCATAATAACAAAGTTGGCAAGAAAGTGCATTTTGGAGCATTTTTGAGCATTTTTGAGCCAAGATTGGATAGTGCAAGCATGGAGACATGAGGATTGACGTTTTTTAAGATTTAAGGGCTAGAAATCAACATGTGTGTGTGCAAGTGTGTTGACCTACAACTCCAAACATCCATCCACTACACCCATTACATCCACTCATTACCAAACATCCACCCACTACACCCATTACATCCACTCATTACCAAACACTCATCCACTACACCTATTACATCCACTCATTACCAAACATTCATCCACTACACCCATTACATCCACTCATTACCAAACATCCACTCACTACACGCATTACATCCACTCATTACCACAACACTCACCCACTACACCCATTACATCCACTCATTACAACTCCATACACTCATCTCCCTAGCCTATAAATACATCCACCCTTCACCATAATTGAGAGGCCATCATCCAAAGACACCACATCATCTACACAATTCTCCACCCTTCACCATAACTCACCTATATCCATCCACCACCACAAGAGACCATCCATTCACCACTCACACCTTGGTGCCACATATTTGCAAGAAAGGAGGATTGCTTGGAGTTGTGCTAGTCATTCAATTTGGATTGCTGGAGCATTCTAGGTGTATTCTACTTTGGTTTTCAATGTTTAATTTCAATTGTTTCTGTTTAATTGCAAGTATGAGGAACTAAACCTCTTTTGGCTAGAGGAGAATTCGAAACCATGAATATATTTGCAATATGAATTGATTTCTTCCAATTGTGATTTGATAAGTTGTGATTGCAATTCAATTATCTATTTTATTCATAACGGATTTATGTATGTTTATTAAGGATGCATACTTAGTTTTCATGCATGAATTTGATGCTAGGATATAAATAAGTTTCACCTAATCGTTACAAGTTTATATTCATGAGTAGTGAAGGTTGCTTGTCACAATTGCGTTAATTGAATTCTTGGCAAACGTATCATGCATTCATAGTTACAATTGCCTCGTCAACGCTTATGATTTTCATGGAACGTAATGATCTTTAATTGTATCTCTATTATGCATTCATATAGGGGACTTTTAGAGAATGATTTGGGTTGTCGCATGCATTCATCCAATTCAATGAGTAAAGGAAAATCTGAGGGTTAATTTGTGCATCACGGTTAATCTGGGGTGTTGAGCATCATAGTTTATTGAAAAGCAATTGGAGATTGATTTGTATGCAAATGTGTCATATGTGGAGAAAGACCTTCTAGCTAGCCCATCATCCATCTAAAACAACCAATTTCGTGCAAATCTGTTTAGTTCTAGTTTCTGTTTTGTTTTACTTTATTTTCGTCCAAAACCCAATCCCCCTTTACTTTAGTGTGTCTAATTAGTTAGAATCTATTTTAGTTTGTGTTTTTAAGTGTTTTGAGTCTATAGAGTCTAGTTAAGTGTTTTTAAGTTTCTTTTTATAAGTCAGTTTAGTTTAGATTAGCAATCCCTCCTAATCCCCGGTCCAGAACGATCCCTAATTATACATATACTACAATTGTCAAAAGAGGGTTTAATTTGAGTGCTTAACTTTCATCGCATCAGTTCACCCCAAGGTTTTGGCTACATCCACATTGATATTGTATTTATCTGAGAGGTGAGGGAGAGAACCTCTGAATATGAGAGGGGATGTGAGAGGGGTGAGAAGGCTTAAGAAATGGCATCTCCCAATTGTGAGGGTGAGGAGTCCTTTTATAGAATAAGGGCTCCTCACTTATTACATATTTGCCCCTTCCTTTATTACATAATTACATTTAAATCCCCCGAGTATTTGTACGAGATCTAAATACGGAGGCCCTAAATATGGTATAAACAGTAGTCCCCTAAGTCTTTAGTCAAGAGAGTCTTTTGGCTGGAGACTTGGAATTCAGTCCAAGTAACTAGATGTTGTCTTGAACTGATACTCGATAGGAGGCGGTGCTCAATTTGAAATGATGATATACTAGAAGTAGCACATGCTGCGAGGCTGCTTGGCTCGTGGCTTATGTTGCCTCGGTTGGCTCGGCTTGTGGCATTGAAGGTGAGGGAGTCCCTTTTATAAAATAAGGGTTCGCTCCTCAATACATGAATGATAGGCTAGAGTTGATGCTCTTTAATGATGGTGAGGGAGTTCCTTTTATAAAATAAGGGATCGCTCCTCAGTACATGAATAATGGGTTAGGAGTGATGCTCGCGGCAATGCGGTTGCTCAGCTGGCGGCGATGCTGTCTAATGAAGGTGAAAGAGTCACTTTTATAGAATAATGGCTCGCTCCTCAATACATAAGTGATGGGTGCTTTCTAATGAAAGTGAGGGAGTCTCTTTTATAGAATAAGGGATTACTCCTCAGTACATAAATAATGGGCTAGAGTTGATGCTCTCTAATGATGGTGAGGGATTCCCTTTTATAGAATAAGGGCTCTTCACTTATTACATAAATAATAGGCTAAATCCCCCAAGTATTTTTCATGAGGCCCAGTTGAGGCCCAATATAGAGTACATAATGTAGTCCCCTAAGTCTTCGGTCAATAGAGTCTGTTGGCTGGAGACTTCAAATTGAATCCATGTATGGGCCGAAGTGGTGGTTGTTCGGAGGCGGTATTTCTATACCTTGCACTGAAGCTTTGTAGGTGAAGTTTTGCAAGTGAAGCTTTTGAAGCTAAAGCTCTGTAAATGAAGCTTTTGAAGCTAAAACTCTGTAAATGAAGCTTTCGAAGCTGGAGCTTTTGTAAATGAAGCTTTTGAAGCTAGAGCTCTGTAAATGAAGCTTTTGAAGCTAGAGCTTTTGTAAATGAAGCTTTTGAAGCTAGAGCTCTGTAAATGAAGCTTTTGAAGCTAATTGGCGTGAGTGATGCTCATGGATGTTTATGTTGATTGACATGAGTGATGCTCATGGATGTTGACATGAGTGATGCTCATGAATGTTGACATGAGTGATGCTCATGAATGTTGACATGAGTGATGCTCATGAATGTTGACATAAATGATGGTCATGAATGTTTATGTATGATTGTCATGAGTGATGCTCATGAATGTTTATGTATGAATGACATAAGTGATGCTCATGTATAATTTTGGAGTACTGGGCATATTTTTTATCACCTAGTGGGTGATAATAACGGCAGGCTGCCGAATAATTTTGGAGTACTGGACGTACTTTTGATCACATGGTTGGTGGTAATAGCAGTAGGCTGCCGAATAAATTTGGAAGTACTGGGCGTACTTTTGAGCACCTGGTTGGTGATAATAGAGGCGGGGTGCCGAATAATGTTTTGTAGTACTGGACGTACTTTTGATCACCTGGTTGGTGCTATTTTGGGCTTATGGGTCTTCGCTCTCCACACAACATTGCAGCCCATTATTTTGGGCTTTGCCTTTTTTTTTTTTTTTTTTACCTTCTGATGAGGTTATACATGGGGTTATACAGATATCTCCGAAATATAAGAAGAATAAATTACATCATTCAAAAATAAATAAAGCAGTCGTTGGTGCATTGCTTTTGCTTTTGTTTTTATTTTCTGCTTTGCTTTTGCTTTTGCTTTCTTCTTTTGCTTTCTTTTTTCCCTTTCTTTGCGCTTCTCCGAAAACTAAACCAAGGATGCTTTGTGAGCCTGTGGAATAGCAAAAGCAGATTTGCTTTTGTTTTGCTTTGCTTTTACTTTTTTTTTTCTGCTTTTGCATGTGGGTGGTCGACAGCGCGCCCTCCTCCTCATCAGTACCTCCAACACCAACTTAGCATCTTATATACTTTGGAGAACCATCAGAGTATTCAGTGGTGGTGGTGGGGTTGTTCTGTGTCTATGTGCCTCAAATCCCCTTTAACGACAGAATCTGGGTGCCCGAACCTGAAGATTTTTGTCCGCTATAATTGTTTTTGGGTGAACCGAAACAGATACGACTAGGCACCTCATCCACGAGAACAGATACCCCCACCACCTTCGTGAATGGCTTCCTCCCACATTCCTCTGGCGATAAACTCGTCGACAACGCGCTTCTTGAAAAAGTGATAGAGTTGCCATGACTGAGCACACTGGTGAGGAATTGCTGCCTAGCCCAGTTTGGCGGAACACACTGGTCATCCCAGTCAATTCTCATTCTCGATGTCCTGGTAGTTGGGGAGCTTAATGGAGGGGTAACATGGGCACTAATAGAGCCGCCATGGATGTAGAGGTTCGGTAGTTTGGAAGAGGAGGCCGAAAATGATGCAGATGAGAGATTTTTGAGCCATGGGATAAGGGACCATTTCAAACAGAAAACCCTAAATTCCCCCCCAAACCCTAACCCTAAATTTCAAATCTCCATGCCAATTTCAAACAGAAAACCTCAATTCCAGGTCCTCTTCTTGGGGCAATTTCAAATCTCCATAGTTGAGGCAATGTTGCAAACAGACTTGCAGCCATTGCAGGTCTTCTTCTTAAGGCTCTCATTGGCACCGCTAGCAGGGGATTGACCGCCTCCATTAGAATAAGCATCGGCGGCCTTGCTGTTGTCCTCCCACGCATTGAGGAAATCAAAAACCCTCTAAACGGGCCCGATGTTGCCAACTAGAGACTTGCGGGCCTCCATGAAGGTGAGCTTCCGAGAAGTTTTGACGACCCTGGATTCGGCGACGATGGTGTTACGGTAATAGTTGTAGAGGCTAAGGTTTTTCGAATGGGATCAAGAATCGAAGAACTCGGGGAGGAATTGACCTCACAGTGGTGGATGTGGTCCGGTAAGAACCAGTTAGAATAGCTGAGGAAGTGGATGACGTCGGCGTCAGAGGTGGGATGCGGTTGAGGATGGCGGGGAGCGACAGTGGTCGAAGTCTTGGGATTGGCGAGGATCGGAAGAGGAGTGGGTGGGGGTTTGGATAGGGTGTCGAAGAAGGATAGGTCTTAGGCCTTTGTTTGGGTTGAAGATCTTCGAAGGGACAAAGGTAAGAGACGGGAAAAGGTGAGGGATGAGGGTGGGTCCCACATTTTCTTAATAATTTTTTTAAATGATTTTCTATATTTATTAGTTTTTTTGTTGAAATATATTTATTAGTATTTATTTAATTTTTTTTAATTTAGTTAGGTAAGGATGTGGTTCCCACACCTGCCAGCTCATAACTTAACGATCAAACTTAACTGAAAACTGACAGAGGTGTGACATTGGCAAAAATTCATAAGATGAGTGACATTGTCAATTTTAAAAGATAAGGTATGTAAGTGTCGTGACACTAATAGTTGATGCGATTTTTTGTAATTTACTCTAACATTTTTTAATTGGGCCGAACAAAAAATTGAGTCTGAGTAGTCATACCCAATTATTATCCTCGTCAATCCCCCATTTTCTCAAAAATTACAACCTAGTAGTAGTTTGAAAAAGCAGGAGCAGCAGCGGTTTGGAACTTCAGATCGATAGAGTGAGTTTAGATGGCGGGTGGTAGCGGTGCCGCTAGGGCAAGCCGGTCACTGATGGCGGGTGGCGGTTTCTCAGAGGCGAAAGTAATAGCGGCGAAGGTGAAGACGAAAACTTCAAAGTCAGATTTGTGTAAGTTTCTCGGGATCCCAGAACGCTCTCGCTCTCCCACCGCACTCTTAATTTCTAAGTTCATTGGCCTTTACAACCACCAGGTATTCAGGTTAGGCTAGGGCTTACTAGTGATTTCATTTCGATTCCCCGTTTTTATTTATCCTATAAAATGGAATTCTCTATCGATTTATATTTTTAGGGTTCATTTGGTTTTGGTTTTTTCCCCTATTTATTTTTGTTTGTGCGATATTCCTTTATATATCTTGCAATCATAGCATTATCATAATACAATTGTTTGTTTGTTTGTCCGATTTTTAAGTGTTGTTATTTCACTTGCACCACGAGTACCAGTACCCCTAATGTATATGTTATATGGGTTTCTAAACCCTAGGCATCGATGATTTTCCTTTGTTCTTCATTTTCAACTTTGATAATCTCCACTTCAGTCATATGCTTCCGAATGGGTGATTGAATTTGATTTTGGATGTTGACGCTGAATGGTGCAGAGTCCCGGTATAAAGGACTGTAATTGGGAGGAGAACTTGAAGACGTTATTACATGGAAAATCGAGGGTTGGGGTCGCTGAAATCACTCGATTGCTCTCCCAAGAATTCACCTATTCTCGCATTAAAAGCACTGCCACATCCGCTGCCGCCCCCACGCATCTGGCTGACCAGAAACTACAAGATTCCAATAAATCCAAGAAGACCAAAGGCAAGGCCTCCAAAAACAAGTAATAACAAGATTCTACATTGCTCGTCTATTGCAGCGTATTCCAAGTACTTTTGATTCTTCAGGTTCTACCTCTGTTTATCGATTCCCTCCCTCCTTAAACAGATTTGGCACATCCACTCAACTTTTTCCTTCACTTGGAATAAATGTCACTATGTTTTCTTAAGACAAAGAGACAATCCATGTTTAGTTTTAAGACCATGCATTTTACTTGAAAGCTCGAATTTCATGACCAATTCAACTTACTTGCATCCGTCAAAGAGTTCGTTTTTCCTTTTCTATCCCTAATTCGTCTGAATGCAATATTATTTAAGTGAGATTCAATGATTAATCTTTCTTGATTGTGTCATGTATCTCTTGGATTAAGGTTTTATACTTCTATTGTCTACCTTCAGTTTTATGTAAGATGTTACGACAGTTTTTTAATTCTCTTTAGATGATGTTCATGTTTACTACAACAACAACAACAACAACAAAGCCTTTTCCCACTAAGTGGGGTCGGCTATATGAATCCTAGAACGCCATTGCGCTCGGTTTTGTGTCATGTCCTCCGTTAGATCCAAGTACTCAAGTCTTTTCTTAGGGTCTCTTCCAAAGTTTTCCTAGGTCTTCCTCTACCCCTTCGGCCCTGAACCTCTGTCCCGTAGTCACATTTTCGAACCGGAGCGTCAGTAGGCCTTCTTTGCACATGTCCGAACCACCGGAACCGATTTTCTCTCATATTTCCTTCAATTTTGGCTACTCCTACTTTACCTCGGATATCCTCATTCCCAATCTTATCCTTTCTCGTGGGCCCATACATCCCACGAAGCATCCTCATCTCCGCTACACCCATTTTGTGTACGTGTTGATGCTTCACCGCCCAACATTCTGTGCCATACAACATCGATGGCTTTATTGCCGTCCTATAAAATTTTCCCTTGAGCTTCAGTGGCCTACGACGGTCACACAAAACGCCGGATGCACTCTTACACCTCATCCATCCAGCTTGTATTCTATGGTTGAGATCTCCATCTAATTCTCCGTTCTCTTGCAAGATAGATCCTAGGTAGCGAAAACGGTCACTTTTTGTGATCTTCGCTAGATTGCTCCGGTCATTAGTGTGGATAAGTATATAAATGGAGGAAAAGTGATCCTTGCTCCGGTCATTCATGTTTACTAAACGATTGAATTATTGAAGAAAAGATCACATGAAAATGAGGAAAAGTGAAGTTTTTTTCCCCAATACAAGTACGATCCGGTTGTAGAACTTGCTGGGCACATGCAGGGAGAGAGTTTAACCAAATGCAACCTGAGGTCTTTTGATGATCCAAATTAACTAAAGGCAACCGCAGCAAAATTAGCCCTCCTCACAATATGATTAAAATAGAATACATGAAGGGAATTGGCTACATTGATAAAGAGGAGAGAAATCACCCTCCATCAAAATCTCCTGAAAACCTGCACGCTTGGCATGGGACAACCCCACTTGAGCGCGGCAGCTTCGGCTTCCAGTAAAAAGCCCATCCTGATTTCTAATGATAAAACCAGCGGCTGCTGAGCAGGTGGCGGTTCCCGACAAATCAAAATGCGCAGGGGACTGCTTACTTGAAATATTTTCAGCTCTCCTTGAGGAACGATGCTGCTGTCCATGAGACCAGAAGAAGGTCGCCGTTTTGACATTTTTTCATTCAAATAAAAAGTTTTGACATTGTTTTTTTTTTTTTTAACAAACAATATTATCTACACTAAGATCATCTCTAATCGACTTGGCCGAAGGGTCATAGGTCAAAATATAGTCCGTTTTGACACGAAAATCATATCCAACCGAGAGTTAGGCCGAAGGGCTTGTGGGTCCTTCCGGGCCATAATTCATCCACCAGGCCAATGGGCTAGCCAAAAGGAGCCAGCCAACCAACTCGTTTGCACCAGTCCAAACTCATGCTAGTTGACGTCAGGTTACTGTTTGGATTTGAATTTTTTTATTTTTTTTAGACAAATTTTTTTAAAATAAAAATTCTAATTTTTTTCCTATAAATACCTAAGTCATTTCTACACCATTTCTCATCTCATTTTCACCATTCTATACTATCTTACCTCATTTTATTTCAATTCTTCACCAATTTTTCACATCATTTTCATTGAATAAAGATAAGAAATCCAAAGGCTTATCATTTAGTGACAAGTGGCACTCAAAATATGATCGAAAATCTTATTTTAATATGGTAGTTTAATTCAATTAACCATATTAATTCAATTAAAATAATAAATTGTTAAGGAGGCTAAAAATTAGGCCCCCTTATGTTGGAGATAGGTTTTTTTGTCAAACGTGCAATATTTTGGCTTATGGTCCTTTGGCCCTCTCAGTTGGAGAGGGTATAAATATGGTATGATACTATTCATTAAAAATTAATTTCTTTTAGGGTTAAACATGGCTCTTTGGTCCCCTTTCGGTTGGAGATGAGTCATCTTCAATGAAGAGGGTTAAAGGGTCAAAGGGCCAAAATATGGTCTGATTTGGACAAAACTCATCTCCAGCCGAAGTCCAGACTAAAAATTAGGCCATCTCCAAACAAAGGCTGGCCAGAATGTTCATTTTAGCTCTTTGACCCTCCAAGAAATTAATATTTTAATGAACAGTACAGGGCCATATTTGCCTCCATCTCCAACCGAGAGCCAAAGGGCCATAGGGCTCATTTTAGCCCTGTCACAAAAAATCGCCTCCAACCAAGGGCCAAAGGGTTATAGGGCCAAACATAATTTATTATTTAAAAACTACAACTTAAATTCAAATCCAACGGCTAAGTGACGTCAGCTAGCCATTGGATTTGAATTTTTTTTTTTGCTATAAATAGGGTGGATATTGGGCTATAATTCAAACAACTTTGAATTCAATCTATTTCAATTCAATCTCTTTCAATTTAAGTTTGCAATGAATTCCAACTTTGGATCCTCTTCGGATTCCAAATGGGGGTCCTCATCCAATTCCAAATTGGAAGAAAAATGGGCGCAAATGAGACGAGAAGATGAGGAGTCTGATAAAGAAGTTCAAGTAAGGCACAACAAACAAAATAGAGTAGCAGCCATGTTGTGTCAGCTAACTGAGGAACAACCTCAATAGGGTGGCTCTGTTGCTGGTCACTCTTACAAACCACGAAACAGAGCGATGACGCATGCCAACCTGATGAACAACTACTTCAACCCCAAAATAGCATGGAGTAGGCGCTTAGGTTTTATGTTGGTTAATGTTATTTAATGTTGTTTCATATTGTTTAATGTTGTTTCATGTTACTTAATTTAATTTAATGTTGTATAATGGCTTAGGAAGTTATAGGAAAAAATATAATTTAAAAAATATAAAAAACAAATTTTGTAAAATAGAAGTTATAGGAAAAAAATAGAATTTAAAAAATATAAAAAACAAATTTTGTAAAATAGAAGTTATAGGAAAAAAAATATAATTTAGAAAAATAGAAAATAAATTTTGTAAAATATAAGTTATTAGAAAGTTATAGAAAAAAATAGAAGTTATTTGAAAAAAAATGTGTAAAAAATAAATAAATAAAACTGTAAAAAAAAAATAACGGCTAACTAACGTCAAATATATTCATGTCGGTTATATCCGACATGAATGCTAGAATTTCTAGCCCAGCCTGGGGCTGGCTGGCTGGATTGGGCCAACCAATTGGCCATTTGACCCTTTCAAATTTCGTGGAGCCCACGAGCCCTCGGTTGAAGACAGTTTTTGGTCTATTTTCGACCATCTGAACCCTTTGGTTGGAGATGGTCTTATTGGGACCCATCCGGCCAAAATATGACCAAAGGGCTACCGGGCTAGCCAATCTTAGCCTGATGCCCAGCCCGTTTGGTGAGTCCGTTTGCTCTTTAGCCTGAGAGAGAAAGAAATGGGTCTTCTTCTCTACTACAATCCTCTGCCTCTCACCGCCGCTTTTTCCTTTCTTTTACGCCATCTCCAACTTCATCACCTTCAAACTATCTCCAACCGAATGGTCTAAAGGGCCGAAAAACATCCAAAAACCATCTCTAACCAAAGACTAGGCGAGAGGGCTCGTGGACCCCACAGAATCTGAAATGGCCAAAGGGCCAAAAGGCTAGCCCAAATGAGCCAACCAGCCATGGGCTGTGCCAGAAAACTCACCAATTTTGTCGGATATAACCGACAGGAATATATTTATATCCAACAGGAATTCTAGGCCAAAATTCAAATGCAACGACTAGTTGACGTTAGCTAGCCGTTATTTTTTATTTTATTGTTTTTTTTTATGTTTTTTTTTTTTTACAAATTTTTTTCCTATAACTTCATTTTTTTAATTCTATTTTTTTCTATAATTTATATTTCACAACATTTGTTTCATATTTTTTTTTAAATTCTATTTTTTTTCCTATAACTTCCTAAGTCATTATACAACATTAAATTAAATTAAGTAACATGAAACAATATTAAACAATATGAAACAACATTAAATAACATTAACCAACATAAAAATTATACAACATAAAAAAAAATTTAACAACATTTTTAAAAACTTTTAACAACATAAAACTTAAACGCCTACTCCATGCTCCTTTTGGACCAAAGATGTGCAACAAGATCATGTTGTAGGTACTTGTTTGTGGCACTGGAACGTATCACCCTATAGTGCCTCGTGTACTCATTTATAGAGATACTACTAGTTCTTAGATTGAAAGGCAAATTAGGCCCATCATATATTTTTGCACGAGCCCTTCTTGACCTATTTGGATCCTTTTGGTAGTCATCGGACTCTCCATCAATATACCCATCTCGCTCATCCTCTACAATCATGTTGTGTAATATGATGTAAGACATCATGATGGAGTCCAAATTTTCTCGACTCCACCCTTTTGCCGGTTCTTTGATGATCTTCCACCGTGCTTATAGAACACCAATAGATTGAATTCAAAGGTGTGTCAATTATAGCCCAATATCCAACCTATTTATAGCAAAAAAAAATTCAAATCCAACGGTTAGCTAACATCAACTAGTTGTTGGATTTGAATTTGAATTTTTTTAGGCCAAAATTTGTAAAAAAATGTTAAAAAATTCTCATTTTTTTCCTACAAATTTAAGTTGTTGTAGTTTTTAAATTTAAGTTATAGTTTTTAAACATAAGTTTGTAGTTTTTAAATTTAAGTTGTTGTAGTTTTTAAATCTAAATAATAAATTATGTTTGACCCTCGGTTGGAGACAATTTTTTGTGGCAAGGCAAAAACGAGCCATATGGCCCTCGGTTGGAGATTGAGGCAAATATGGCAATGTACTGTTCATTAAAATATTAATATCTTCGAGTGCCAGATGGCTAAAACGAGTCATCTGGCCCTCGTTCGGTTGGAGATTGTCTCATCTTTCTATACAACTAGTCAGGTATCTAGAAGCCTATAACTCTCGTTCGGTTGGAGATGGTCTCATCTTTCTATACAACTAGTCAGGTGTGTGTGTGTGTATATATATATATAGGAATTGCTTAAGGGGAGGGATCCCCATTTTTTCAAAAAAATGGGGACACGCTCCCCACCGTTGGATTTGAATTAAATGAAATCCTGTGGTTGAGATTCTATGGCCTGTGTTTTAATCTCAACCACACAATTTCATTAAAGTCAATCTAACGGTGGGGAGCGTGTCCCCATTTTTTTTGAAAAAATGGGAATCCCTCCCCTTAAGCTCCCTGTATATATATATATATATATCTCTCTCTCCTCCTTCCTTTCCACATCAAACACAAACCCATAGTCGCCCATCCTCTCTCTCTCTCTCTCTCTCCTCCTTCCTTTCCACATCAAACACAAACCCATAGTCGCCCATCCACTCTTCCTACCGTGTTCGAGCTCAAATCTCATTTCCACATCAAACACAAACCCATAGTCGCCCATCCTCTCTCTCTCTCTCTCTCTCTCTCTCTCCTCCTTCCTTTCCACATCAAACACAAACCCATAGTCGCCCATCCACTCTTCCTACCGTGTTCGAGCTCAAATCTCCACCACCATCCTCCATGGCACAATCTAACTCATCATTTAGATTGGAGATGGTGTGGGTACTGGGCAGGGGGATGATGCCGATGAGGATTTGATCGGGAAGGACCCACAACTTCATGACGACGACATTTCGAGTTAGCCCCGAGGGTGTGGTACTTGCCACATGGGTAAATTATGGAAGTGAATCACTTGTTTTTATTTTTAATTAGGATTAGGATTTTTATGGATGGGGCTTTGTGAGAATGACTTGATTTCGTTGAACCCATTTGACGATGATAGCTGAATAGTTGATAAATTTACCGAGTTGGTGAATTAAGTTAGTAATGAATTTAATAATAATAAATTACTAAAGAGTTATATTTATCCTCTCATGACATATGAATATGACATAACAGGGTTATAATTCTGAATGACGTTATATTTAACCTTTTTGGTTGAAGATGATCTAAAAGGGAGGGGATTAGCCTTTGTAATTTATCTTTAATGAAAATCAAATTTAAAATATTTCACTTATATATGAAGATGAATATTACTAATACTAAGTGGCAAACTGGAATTGAACCAAAGTTTAAAGATTGAATGCTATCTCCACCTTTTTTTGTTTTTTTTTCTCGGAGTCGAAATCGAAGCAAAACACATCCACAAACGAATATGCTTTTCTCTTTGTAATTTATTTTTGCTTTAAGAAAAATCTCAATGCCATTTATATTTTTGTACAATATTTTATAATACTAGCACAAAAATTAATTTTAAATTAAAAAACGACTAAGACAAGAGTCTACGGAAAATTACGTTATGGCCTTAGCATTTGGTTTCTTTTTTTTTTTTTTTTTAACAAGCATTTGGTTTCCAACTAACGAAAGAGTTGCAACAACGAGGTAACAAGGGGAAGAAAAAAAAGGCAAAGGTGAAAGAAAAAAAATGTTAGAGTACATTGTAGCAATGGACCTTTAATTTTAATTCAACTAGAGCAATGATTTCTCAACTAAAAATTCATTACTATTGGTCCATCAACTCATCAAAACGTTCAGCTATGATTTCTCAACTAAAAATTCATTACCATTGGTCCCTCAACTTTAATCTAAATGGAGAAATAGTTCCTTAACTCTAATCTAATTGGAGCAATGGTTCCTCAACTGTAACCCAATTGTAGCAATGATCTTTCCAACATAACTCATTTTGACAAAATTCTGACAAAGTTAACGAAAATGACCATAGCTACACGTTTTAATGAGTTGAGAGATCTCAATTGTAGTAATGGTTATTTCAACATAACTTATTTTGATAAAATTCTCATGAAGTTGACGAAAATCTATAACTACACATTTTAATGAGTTGAATGATCAATAATAATGAATTTTTAGCTGATGATCATTAATTCAATTTAATTAAAGTTGAGGAACTTTACTGCAATTTACTAAAAAACTTACCCCTTTTTCTCCGTGATCCCCTTCCTTCTTTCTCCCCTCGCATCCCACCTCTAACCTTCTCCTCCATCGGACACTAGCAAATTAGCGATAGCCTAGCATCGAGGATCATCTCGAACCGCACACCTTATCTCAGCCACAACCAGCAACCAAAAAACGTTTGATAATCTGCAAGCTTTCAATCTCTCAAAGCCGATTTTTCTGCTTCCGCCAGAAATTGTCCGTTGAAATTGCCCCCTTCCCTGGTCTCCTTCCGCCGGCAACATGACTATATCAGAGGATGAGGACGAGAGTTTGGCTCATTTCCTTGAATCGGAGGTGCTCTCCGAGGTTTCAGAAGACAAGGTTTGTCTTATTCTTCTGTCTTTCTTCCGTTTCGGTTTGATCCATTTCTGTCTTTCTTCCGATTCGGTTTGATCCATTTCTGTCTTTCTTCCGATTCGGTTTGATCCATTTCTGTCTTTAAACAGTTTTATTAATATGACAAAGCTTTCCCTCATTTCAAAATTTGATCTCTGCTTGATGAGGCTTACTTTCAATTTTGCGGAATTAGGTTTTTTTTTTTTTTTTTTTTGGGAAAGGGGGTAGTTTGTTCTATAATCATATCATATAGTAAGTACACTGGCATGAACGAATAAGTGACTGATATTGTTGTTGGGCGTTTGATTGCATGGTAGGAGGAGGAGGAGGAGGAGGATGAGGTAACAGAGGCCCCCAAAGCAAAGAAAATGCGACTAGTGGAGGATACGGCTGAGAAAGACCCTCAATTTCAGAAAAGCGCATCTTCTTCCGGGTTTGTTCAGTCAAAAAGCGCCATCGGCTGCAGTAGCAATAGCGGGAACACGCCCGTGAGGATTGAAACTGGCATTTTCAGCAAAATCCCTCCTGAACTCTTCCCTCACATCCTCAAGTTCCTCTCTTCTGAAGATCTATTTGCTTGCTCTCTCGTCTGTAGATTTCTAAGTCATGTCGCATCCGATGAATCCTTATGGCGCCGCCTGTAAGTAACTCTTACAAGTCTTTGTATAACTAGTTGTGCAATTTTCAGTCTTTCTGACGCCAAAGCTTTTTTATTTTCCTATGTTATCTTCCCAAATCAATTAATTTACCGGAATGCAATAAATGTCTGATCTATTGGCAACACCTGTTCGCAATTTTAAGAGCTTTATGTAACTCCTATTTAACAAATTCCCTCCCTAGTATGGATTTGTTGATTCTTTAATGATGATAAATGCACTGTGTTTACTTCATCCTCTTGCGAGTAATGTGTTTGTGCGGCTATGTGCAGGTACTGTATGCGATGGGGTCATTTGCCCCCTAGTAGAAAGCTGCGTGAATGTCCATGGAAAAAACTTTATATTCAGGTACTTCTATCTATCTTTTTATTTACTATTATTTTAGTCAGCCATAATAATTAGGTCTCAAACTAGCCATCCCTGTGAGTGGAACATGATACCTCCCACTTACACGTCTGGAGGAATACCACCAAACCTCAGTGATAGTGGCTTTTTATTTTCGATTTTAATTTGTAGTAGTTGCTGCTGCAGTCATCATGGGCATTCACAAAAAGTACTTAATTTGTAGTTTGGACTTGAAAAACTGAATTTTTCATATTGTATGCGCTTACATGAAACCTGAAGCTGCTTTGCAGCAGCAACCTAGATAAGTGATATTAGCCTAAACAAATTCTTTCTCTTTCCCAGCGTGATGAGGAGGATACGGTAGAACTTGTTAGGAATTGCACACTTGAGTTCAAGGAATATTTTATTCAAATGCAAGCTGCGAAAAGAAGCCAAGCACCTCTTCCTTCACAGGTAACTGATGCTACCTTTGCCTTAACCTGTGTGGTGTCGTTTTGTGTGAGATTATACGAAGAGCTTGCCCTTATGCCTTGACCTGTGTGGTGCCTTGACCGCTATGCTTCTTGAAACCTTATGCATAATTGTTTTCTCTTGTGTTAACTTGAGATCCTTCATGGGAGACTTACTATATGAGACATTGGGTCTTAAAATATTCTGCGTTTTGCTTTCTCTTGGGATAACTTCAAGATCTTTCTTATTATTTTCTCAGTAGTTTTCTAGTCCTGAATATGTCACACTCAACCTTCTTTTAACCTTTACATTTAGTTGTAACATGTGGGACTCTCCCTCTCCCTCTCCCTCTCCCTCTTCCTCTACTTACATATATATATATATATATATATATGTATATAAGTATGTATGTACACACACACAATTATACCTTTATCGGTTGAACTTTCATATTTGAATGTGAAGGTGAATGATGACGGGATAATTCTTGACACAACAGTAGCTGATCAAGTGTCTATATGGAAAAGTAGTAGAGGCCTAACTGATAAGGCGGAAGCTGATCATGCTTGTTCAGGTGAAAAGTGCACTTACTACCAAATTGGAGATGTATTTGTCTGTGAGAACACTGGCCAGGTTCATGGTAGGTATCAATGAGTTTCATGTACTTTGTGTGTTAGTGCGTGAATCTTTTGCAGGACTTAAGTCTCATCCAATTATTTTTCATGTTTCCTTCTGCAGTATGTGATGATAATTGCAGAGAAGTTGTTATGGATCCGACCAATGAGCTTTGGGTCTGCACAATATCTGGGCACTGTTTCGATAGGCTCCTATCACCAGAAGAAACGGAGTCAGATGCTGTGAGTGAACATCTCCCCTGCCTTGCAATTTGTTGTCATTATACAACAATATGTCATCAAGTTGCCCCTCATTCTTCCTCATGAGATATTTTCTGGTTGATATAAATAGTCGAAATTTATTTGTGTCAGGCTTAATTATTGATAATTTGATATGCCCCTTGAAACTCACTTTTAGTCTCACTTTGCCACCTTATTCTGAAAATGTGCTACTTAACCCCTCAAACATCAACTAAGTGTCTCAATTCCGTTTTCTCATTTCTTGTAAATTTTTCAAACGCCTTATTTGATTTGGTTAGTTGTTAGCCATGTAGAGAACAATTTGTCTCAATTGTTTTGTATGGTTGCTAATGCTTGGTCATTTCCTTTAATTCAGGAGCAGCAGCAAGGAGCTGTGACAGACGAGGCAGAACCATTCATGGGATCTGGGCGCTTTGGTAATTAAGTTGCCTTTTTGTTTTTGTTTTTTGTTTTGGTTTTAGAGAAGTGTAAGTTAATTATGTGCGACCTTATTTTTCCGTTTTTGATGCAGCAAGAGCTTATATGATGGGATATAATTGTGTTGATGAGAAGGAGCTAGAGGATGCTTTGAGATTTGTCTGAACAGAATACCACAGGTTCATCTAGGTGGGAGTGAAATTCTCGGGTCAGGTACACGTCACTCATGCGGCTGGCGCACACAGAAAAAACGAGCAGGCCCCTTGCATTTGGCCCCGCCCACCCCAAGACTGGAGTCACTTGGCTGAGTGGGAAGCCAGCCGCACCTCGTAATCCTAGGTGGGTTGTCTTAATTCTCATGTATCAAAAAAAAAAAAAAAAAAAGAGCTTAATCCTCAACTTTGTGTATGCATATTACATTAGGTATACTGTTGTTGTATTATTATTTTATTATTATTAAATACAGATAGAGATACAGAGTGGTTGATGTTGCTGTCTATTAGGGAATTGCAGCTAAATTTGCTTTGCTTTGCTATGCTTTGCTTTGCTTTTCTTTTCTTTTGGGGTGTGATTCCATTCCGTACACACTGACATACACCACCAGAGCAAGAATCATTTTGATGAAATGATAATGGGAGGGAGGGAATCCAATTCCTTTGGACTTCCGTCTTATCTGATGGGCAGATATTTCCTCTTTCCTCTTTATGCAATTATCATTTTTACTAAAACATGGGCATTTTTACTAATATATTGAATCATGAAGAAATTATCATCAAATCCTTGTTGGTTAATCAGCCCTCACTTTAAGCCTAAAAAATGAATGATTAATTTGGTTCTATAATGTAGTAGACATTTCCTCATCGGCAATTCCAGATCCATGAAAATAGTCAAGAGTTTTTCGAGTTCACCCTTCTCAATCCAAACGCCATCTACTTTACATGGTAGTCAGCTGTCCATAAACTTCCCAATTAATCCCCAACTTGTAAGAAAAAATGGATAAAACCAACTAGATTGAATTGTCACAAGCAAATCAGTCATTGGATTCAATCATGTCGATTTTTTTTTAAATGCAATCCAAGTTACCCAAATTATGCAAAGATGATCAAAATTGAATTTAATCTGTTTGTATAAAGGATTGAATTTGTTGAGCACTTGATTGAAATGTACTTCATTTTCATATGTCGAATTTCAAACTTATACCAAACCACTGTACTAGTTGGTAAATTGTTGTAATAACATCTTTATCATCCTTTCCTTGCAAAAGGGTTTTGTTTTAAAAAATAAAAATAAATTTCCTAATAAAAAAACATATAGGAAGTGTCTATATCTATATAATAATCACCAACCTTTTGCTTTTAGGTTTATTTTTTACTAAGTATTTGTAACTCGATTTAATTTCATCTTATTCTCTGTAACTCAAAAGTTGTCACTTTACTTCTTGAACCTCAAAATTCGTTTCACTTGCCACCTGAGCATAATGAAAATATACAATTAAATTTATTGCATATGTGACATAATCTTATCAGATGTTGGGTCCCACATATGTTTGAGGAAGCAACCTATAAGGTCATCTCCAATGGAGATGGCTATAGTGCTATAGGTCAAAATGGAAAAGGATCTTAGGGGTTCCGTGATCGTGACCGTTCATCATACACCGTGCGGTCAAAAATGGTTAGGTACTATTTATATTTAATTTTAAATTTTAAATTTTGAAATAATTTATGACCGTACGATGTACAATGAACAGTCATGATCATGGGATCCCTAGGAACCCCAGGATAAGGATCAGGATCCTTTTCAAACCAAAATCTAGCCCGAAATGATCCAAAACCCAACTCCAATGGAGGGCTAGGCCAAAAAAAAATAGGGGACCCACCAGACCAAGTTTCAGCCCTTTGGCCATAGGGTTGGCCATTCTTAGCCAGCTAGATAGCCCGTTTGAGGGGATTTTTTATTTTTAGGCCGAAATTTAAAAAAGAAAATTAAAATTTTCTAATTGTGTCCGTATAAATACCTAAATCATTTCTATATCATTTCTCACATCTTTTCAATTTTTTTTTTTTGCTAGGCTCACATCCTTTTCATAAACACCACTCCCTCACCTCTTCCAATAATCTAAATTTAAAATTTTCAATTTTTTTTCAAATAGCCACATCTTCAACCAAATGATAAGAAATCTAAATGTTTATTCATTTAGCGACAAGTGACACTCAAAATATGTCCGAAAATCTTATTTTAATATGATAGTTTAATTCAATTAACCAATAAAATTAAAGAACAAACTTATAATAATAAACTATTGAGGGGTTTAAAAAATAGCCCTAATTCACTTGGAGATGATATATAAATATGGTCTAACACTGTTCATTAAAAAAAATAATTTCTTGCATGGCTATAATTTGGACGGGAGATAAACATAGCCTCTTCGGTTCGAGATGACCTAACTTTGGATTGTGAACCCACAAGTTGAATTGTGAGTTTCAAAGAATAAAATTATGACTTTTGAGTTACATTGAGACAAAATGAAATTAAAATAGAGTTACATGGACTTGGCTAAAATAGAAGCCTTACTTTTACTTCCAACGATTTTTTACGTAGGGTTTAGGGATTGTTGCAATAATACTACTGTAACGCGCAGCTTCTGCCCATACAACCCGAGAAATTTGGAAAAAATAACCAAATTTCAAATCCTAAATAGAATTCTAACCACCATTTTAAAGTTATAATAATTATAACTAAAAGTTGATAGGAAAATACTAATACACCTTTAAAATAAAGTTTTCTAGAAAAGAAAACTACAAACCAAAAGGCTTGGCTGTCTTTTACCGTCATCTATGTCCTTTCTATAGTATAGATTATATTTCAAAACCACAGAAACCCAACCCATCACATCTCAACCCAAGCACAGCCAACCATGGTGTGCAGCACGATCCCTCTCTCTTCCTCCTCCTCTTCCTCTTTTATACTCTCACACACAACCTTCGTTTATTTTCGAACCCCTAAAAATTTTTCGACCTCCTTCACATGAAGATGACTCTCACTCTCAGTCTCGGTCAGCTTCCTCCTCTGCTTTCCAATTTCTGATTTTCAACTACGACGATGTAATCCTTGAATTCGAGCACTTGCACCACCAAGCTTACAATGAGGCCTTCGCTCACTTCAGTGTCCGCTACTCTTCCTCAACATCTCAACCCCTCAATTGGAACCTCCACTTCTAGGATCAGCTCTAGAACCAAATCGTTGGTGAAAAGCCCAAAATGCAAGGGTCCCTATCTCCTTTTCTCTCATTTTCTCCAAAGGTTGAACTTTGGATTTTGTTTTCTTCTATGATTGAATTGGGGTTTTGGGTTGGTTAAGGAACTTCAAGGATTACGGGTGGCTTTGAACTTATTCAATTCTACTTCGAATCTTCTTATCTTAATTGAATCTTGTTTTGTTTGATTTCCATGGGTGACATTTTTTTTTTTGGTTTTTTTGAAAAAACTTTATTTGAAGGGTGTATTAGTGTTTTCATATTAATATTTGGTTATAATTATGATAAATTTAAAAAGGTAGCTAGAATTCTATTTAAGGTAAAAAATTTGGTTAGTTTTCCAAATTTTGAAAACCCTAACATTTATCACAGAGAGAGGACAAAGAGACAGCTCTCCCCTCCCCTGGTACGCCACACGCCACACCACCTCCCCGACCCTCCCTATACTTAGCAGTCAGTCTGCCTTCCGTCGCCACCGCCGTCATCTGCTTCGTTTTCTTCGTAAGTATTTAGTGTATTTTCTTCCTGTATATCTGGGTGCCGGATAACAAAGATTAAGCGAGAATTGTTTGATTATTATTTGAAAATCAATAAGCATATTATTTTTCTCTGATTGTTAGTACTAATTGAAATTTGACAAAGTAATTAGCTGGTGTGTTGGGCGATTTGGATACAGTTTTAGCTAATGACTCTTCTCTTGAAGCCTTTTAATGAAATTGACCAAGTCCTCCGCCTACATCAAATGTTTACAGATGTATATTTCAATCCAATCCTTTGTTTGATCATGCGCACAGTATGTTTAACCAAATATAGACAAAGAAGGTGGCCATATGTCTCTAACCTCTCTCTGTGTTTGTGTGCGGCATAATCTGATTTTGTTGATTTATTGTGGATAGAATAAGATTAGGAGAGGAGATGGCAGACCGGTTGACCCGTATTGCAATCGTGAGCTCCGACAGATGCAAGCCAAAGAAGTGCCGCCAGGAATGCAAGAAGAGCTGCCCTGTTGTCAAGACTGGTATATTATAGTATCCCTTCTTAATTTTATCATTTTCATTGTTTCTGTTAGTAAAGGAAATAGCATATCAGGATTGGTCGAATCACTCAAGATAATGGTTTCTTTTGTTTTCACAAAACGTGCAAATATTTTCCTGTTTCTTGAATTATGAGCTTGCTTTATGTTTCGTGAGGGTATTGGGATGCACAATTCTTGATTACTTAGATTCAGTAGCTGATTGTGTAGCACGTGAACTGTTATTTCTCATGAAACTTATTGTTTGTGTTCAATTATTTGATAATTACAAGGAAATTAAGGAAATGGATTGCCTCTTGCAAGTAGATTTACCCATAAACTTTACTAAGCTCTAAATACATGGTATATAAAAGCAAGGAAAGATTCTACTAAAAATAAAGGCATGAGCTCTCGTATATAGTGTGGAGGTTCCAAATAATTATTTAATATTTCAGTATTGGCAGAATTCCTGTAATGCATTAGGCTAGGTTTCTTCTTTGTACAAAGCTGATTTTCTTGCCTTGAACCCGATTTTATTAATATACCGTTGTCCTAGAGTGCTACAAATATACACCGCCTTTACCTAACTAATCAATCTACAGGTAAACTATGTATTGAGGTTACCCCTGCAGCCAAGATTGCTTTTATCTCGGAAGAATTGTGCATTGGGTGCGGTATCTGTGTTAAGGTCTGTAAACATTGTGGTTACTGTTCTTTTTTTGTTCCCTATCTTAGTTGGTTCTAAAGACATTCTTTGGACTCTGTTCCATCTCATGATGCAGAAATGCCCATTTGAAGCAATTCAAATCATCAACTTACCGAAGGATTTAAACAAAGATACGACCCATCGTTATGGTCCTAACACTTTCAAACTACACAGGTTAGCTCCTTACCACATTATTGGGAAGTGATCACTGATCATGCTAGCACTTATGTGGCTAACAGAAATTCAAAATTTCAGGTTACCAGTCCCAAGGCCAGGTCAAGTTCTAGGTTTGGTTGGAACTAATGGCATTGGGAAGTCGACTGCCCTCAAAGTTTTGGCTGGAAAGTTGAAACCAAATTTAGGCCGTTTCAAGGTAATACTCCTTACAAAATTCACCTTCTCTGATAAGTATAAAATATTATTCAAACTCTTTTTGCTGTATTCTTTGATTAACTTATCTTGAAGTTTTTTTTTCTTTTCAGAATCCTCCAGATTGGCAGGAAATCTTGACCTACTTCCGGGGATCTGAGCTGCAGAATTATTTTACCCGTATTCTGGAAGATAATTTGAAGGTGCCTTTTATGCTCATAACTTTTATAAGTGTATTTCCAAGGTATTTTCTTATAGTTAGGTTAGTTTTCGGACCTAGTGCTTGCTATCCAAGCAGAGCCTTCATATGCCGATTCTGGTACTAGGTGGGTGCTCTTATTGTCATAAATTGGATGGTCAAGATACCTTTTTACCGTCTTCAATGTATTCTGATGAATTCCAAGTTTAGTTTTTCTTCTGGCCCAGTCTGTGGAAACAAAATGCATGCATTTCGATTTTGTTTGTTTTTATGTAATAAATTTTTTGCTTCGTGCTGATTGCATAATTATAATTTTCTTTTCATTAACAGGCCATTATAAAGCCCCAGTATGTTGATCACATTCCAAAAGCAGTTCAAGGAAATGTTGGGGAGGTGCTCAACCAGAAAGATGAGAGGGATATGAAGGAAGAACTGTGTGCTGACCTTGAGCTGAACCAGGTTATAGAACGTAATGTAGGGGATTTATCAGGTGGGGAGCTTCAAAGATTTGCCATTGCTGTCGTCGCCATACAGAATGCAGAGATATATATGTTTGACGAACCTTCAAGTTATCTTGATGTGAAACAAAGGCTTAAAGCTGCCCAAGTTGTCCGATCTTTACTCAGGCCTAATAGGTCTTTTTTTCGTATATTTCTCTACTCTCAAATTTTCATTGCATGTATTTGTTGGATTCTTTTTCTTGATTGTCTTCTTTCATGTTTAGCTGATCGGTATGTTCCCTTGTGTTTTCAGCTATGTAATTGTTGTGGAGCATGATCTTAGTGTCTTGGATTACTTGTCAGACTTCATTTGCTGTTTATATGGGAAACCTGGTGCATATGGAGTTGTGACTCTTCCATTCTCAGTTAGAGAAGGAATCAACATCTTCCTGGCCGGATTTGTTCCTACAGAAAATCTTAGGTTCCGAGATGAATCTCTGACATTTAAGGCAAGATTATAAATTTTGTCCATGAATTGGTCTTCTGACTTATCAGTACTTTTTGATTTACTTTGTTGCCTGTATTAGGTTGCTGAGACACCACAGGAAAGTGCTGAGGAAATTGAGACATATGCACGATATAGATACCCATCAATGAGTAAAACTCAGGGAAATTTCAGGCTTCGTGTGGTTGAGGGTGAATTTACAGATTCTCAAATTATTGTGATGCTGGGTGAGAACGGAACAGGGAAGACTACATTTATTCGTATGCTGGTATTTTTAGTTTCTTTTTCCATTTTCTTTTTCTTCATTAACTATAGCTTATCTGTTTCAGATGTTGAGTTAACATATATTCATCCGATTTTCAGGCGGGTCTATTGAAACCTGATATTGTAGAAAATTCAGATGTGGAGATACCTGAATTCAATGTTTCTTACAAGCCTCAGAAAATCAGTCCAAAGTTTCAATCCACTGTCAGACACTTGTTACATTCAAAAATCCGTGATTCATATACTCATCCACAATTTAATTCGGATGTGATGAAGCCTCTTCTAATTGAACAATTAATGGATCAAGAAGTTGTGAATCTCTCTGGCGGTGAGTTGCAGAGGGTTGCATTATGCCTATGCCTCGGGAAGGTAAATTTATTTTTTACTTTGTGTAGGACACTTTGAATCTCGGGATGAATTCATTTGAACACTTTGTTGCAGTCTTTCTACTTGGCTGCGTCTGAGTGGGTGGAAGTTGGGGAGTTATAAGTTTTTCTTTAGCCACTATTTAAGATATAAGTTTTTCTTCTGAGATAGGAAACATGCTAGGTGTGAATCCAAATAATTGAGGAATAAGAATGTGTCAGTTCTCAGTATACAATTCATATATCTACCAATATGTAAAGTTGGTTTCTCGTGGCAATCTTGCTGTGCTCTGCCTGTAAAGTAAACAATGTAAATATAGTGATTACATTCACTTTTGTTCTTTTTTTATTGTTTGATTCCGGTAAGGTTCTGCCTTACAGTTGCATTATTCTAACTAGTTGAAGTGCATGCAGATCAGTTTTGATGAGTACATTCTAATGTCCGCCTCTATTTACTCAATGCAGCCAGCAGATATTTATCTGATAGATGAACCAAGTGCTTATCTTGATTCTGAGCAGCGTATTGTTGCTTCTAAGGTCATAAAGAGGTTTATCCTTCATGCTAAGAAAACTGCTTTCGTGGTTGAACATGATTTTATTATGGCTACCTACTTGGCTGATAGAGTTATAGTCTATGAGGGGAAGCCGTCAATTGATTGTACTGCAAATTGTCCCCAGTCATTGTTGACTGGGATGAATCTGTTCTTATCGGTAAATGTTGCAATGAATCTCATTGGAATTGCTCTCGCTCTCTCTCCCTCGCTGTGCACAAGCAACTTCCATTTATTTTGTTTCTTTGTTTTTTTAAATCATGCAGCATCTTGATATCACATTTAGACGTGACCCCACTAACTATCGCCCAAGAATCAACAAATTGGAGTCAACTAAGGATAGGGAACAAAAAGCTGCTGGGTCCTACTATTACCTGGATGATTGATAAGGCCTTGATGGTATGTTTCATTCTTATTCCGTTTATTTCATGTTTTTGTTGCCATTTTGATATTACAAGGTGTTCCAATTTGCGTTTTGGCCAGATTTGGAGGGCGTTCATATGACCTTAATAATGGAATCACAGCTGAAGTCATGACATTCTGACAAATGATCGGAGGTCCTTTGTTTACCAGAGAGAATGAGTTTTCCAGGCCCTCCCATGTTGTTAGGTACTTGAGTAAGTCATGCCCTTGCCCTATAGATAGTGTGCTTGCACTCATGCAGTTTTGGTAAATTAGTCTCATTGGGCGAAGCAATCTAGATGTACAATTAATGGTCACTCATAGTATCAGCGATTGCAGTTTGAGGAAAGGATGTTTAACTGTTGTGCTTTCTGGGTTTATGTAACAGTGATTTCATCTCTCGTGGTAAATTTTGTTTTTTACATTACAAATTTGTTCTGTAGATGCCTGGGCTTATTCTTGTAAAAGTGTGGAAAGGTTTTAATGCTCAGGGAAAAGAATTCTAATGGGCGTTTGATATGCTGAAGACAGAATTCTACAGTTCTTTGTTTAGTGTCGACTGTTGAGAAAACTGACGCTGTCACAAACTCAACCAATTATTTACCAAATGATTCTTTGTTTACCGCACTTTTAGCTTGGGGTGTAAGCGAATGGAAAGGCGAAATGAAGCTGGAGTGGTAGTTGAGTCTTCTTTGTAATGGAATGGAATGGAATGGAATGTGACAGTCTCTAACGAAAGGAGATAGCCAATAAGCCAAAAATATGGGAAAAGAAAAAGCAAGTGATTGAAATTTGCACGAGAACCTATGATATGTAGGGGTGGGTTCGGTACGGTTACCGTACCAAAATCCTCGTACCAATTACCGTACCAAATTTTTGGTTTGGTAAAATCTATTACCATTACCATACCAAACTTTCGGTATACCGAAGTTCGGTATTGCCAAATGTTCGGTTGGCATGGTATGGCAATGGTAATTGCCACTTTATTTTGAGACAAAATTTGTTTTTGCTTTGTTCAACATTTCATATTTTGTGCCTCTGTAATAAGACAGATATATAAACCAAATGCATAGACGGAAGAAAATTCTCATAACAAATGCCCAAATGGATTTTGGATTTCCACATTCAAATGGATTTACAGCCGCATGAAATGTTGATGAATTACTTGAAAATTATAAGCCTAAAACAAAGAATGGAAACATAAAGCAGTAATTTAAATTGTAGCCTAAATTCATCTATTATTCATCATTCATAATTCACACACACAATAATTCAAATTATGCATCAAAATGAAAATTAAGCTTACAATCCAAATAGAAGTTACAAACCAAAACAAATAGAAGTTAACAATCCAAATAGAAGTTAAAGTTTCAAACCAAAGGAAAATTGAAACTAAACTTCAAAAGGTAAAATTCATTGATCAATTCTTCAAGTTTAAGATGTCGAAACTTTTGGAGGAGGCATTGAACTTGTAGAAGATTGAGTTTGTGTCAAGCCTATATTACAAACGAAGAAAACATATTAGTAGTAAGAAGAATTAAAGTTGAAAACCATTTAACAAACAAAGAAAATATATTATAATTTATAAATATGTGTTATATTATAATTATATATTATATAATTTATATAAATTATATATTATATTATATTTTCGGTACAGTATGGTAATACCGTGGTAATGATATCCATTACCAATACCGTACCACGAACTTTCGGTACGGTACAATACCGTACCATTACCATTGGCACAAAAAATTTGGCACAAAATCGGTATGACACGGTTGGCAATTCGGTTGGTATGGCAATTTGGCAAAAAAATCCACCCCTAATGATATGGAGAGGTTCTTGCGTGAGTCTTGGGTGTGGTCTGAGAATGGGGAGGGAAACAAATGAGACCGGGTGATGTGTGTGGGCCGGACAAGCTAACTGGTCCGGGTTTCGTATGTTAATATTTTTCTAGGTTAAATTATACTAATACCCTTTGAGGTTCATGTTTTCACAAAAACTCTGCACCTTTGAAACATTATTCTAACACCTCTTGAGGATTAATTCACTCACATAACTCTTCCTTCCATAACTAAGGGTAATGCTAGAGAGAGAAAGATGGCCATGGGTGGTTTTGTGAGGCAAAGGTGGTTTAAGGTCTAGGATTTGGGGGTAGAGCGAGGGAGGGGTTTGGTTAGGGATTGGTCTTGAGCGAGAGTAGATCTTGAGCAGGTGTTTCTTTGCTAGACCGCTCTCGATTGTTATAAGCCAAAATAGGATAAAAGGAAGTAACTGAAAGTTGTATATTGAGTCGTAGCATTTTTGTGGACGTTGTTATATATACATACACATGTGATTTCATTCACCCTAGAAGGATAGAATCAAATCAAATCAAATAAAAGCAACAAAATTGAGAAAATATTAATATTATTCTACACACAGATTAATTATTACTCGTTCAAGGAATTTGTTCACTCTTGCTTATGAGTTGCAGAAGTGCATTTGCCTTCCTTTGAGCTCTGTTGGTTCCACTCCTTGTGATCTCTACCAAATGCTCGTACACTCCAAACTGCAGTGCGGCAAGTAAGAAAGAGGAATTGCTTGACCCCAACTCGAGAAGAACTGACGTTGCACATTCCTTGTTCTTGGGTGTTCCTTCCCGGATAAATTCCACCAGAATTTCAATGAATGAGAGCTGTCCAATCTCTTGTCGTCCATCTGGATGTGATGCAAGAAGTAAGAAGATGGAGAGCGCTTCGTCGACCATGCCCAAGTTTCTGTCCTTGAGTAGCTGGAGTAGTGGTGGTACAATGCCAGCACTAATGGCCCTCCCCTTGTTTGCTTGGTTCAGAGATAAGTTAAACAGTGCCGTGGCAGCGTCTTTTCTACCTCTAATAGTCCCGTCCTGCAACAAGTCTACTAATGGCGGAATGCCATTTGATTCTCCCACAATTACTTTGTTCTCATCAATCATCGACAAGCTAAATAAAGCTGCTGCAGAGTTCTCTCTAGCTTCTGTGCTTCCATTCTGCAAAACTTCTATAATAGCTGGAATGGCTTCTTCTCTGGTTATCAATTTCTTGTTTGTTTCATCAATCGATAAGTTCAAAAGAGCCGTTACTGCATGCTGTTGAACTTTAGAATCTGGGTAGGAAAGAAGTTGCACCAGTGGCGGGATTCCTCCACCTTTGGCAACCAAAATTCTGTTCTCTGGGTTCTCTTTAGAGATCAAACGAATCTTCATGACCGCATTCCTTTGCACTTCTAAGTGACTTGAGGACAGTTGGTCAACCAATGATGAGATCTCCTCTTTGTGTTCGGTGGAGGAGCTTTCCTGGCCCGTGGAAGTTTCTTTTTTCGGGAGCTGGAATTTGTTCTTCTCACACCACTGCATGATTAGATTTTTTAGAGCATAATTCGGTGCAAGTGACAGGTGAGCCAGAGTCTGCCTGGTCTTGGGACATGTCCTATGATTGGTGTCGAGCCACTTTTGTATGCTTTCTCTGTTATACGTCTTTAATGAAATATCCAAACCCGAGGAAAAAAAAAAGATGAATCAGTTCCCGTTCTGTTAATATAACAATTGTAAACGTAAACTGAGCGCAAAGTTTACTTTTACTCTACAAGAGTTATGCTCCAATACACACAACATGAGTAGAAGGAAGAAAAATATAAACTAGGGAAACCTAGCCAGTGCATGTTTCATGTAAGCAACTCACCTGTCCACTTGCAACAATAACAGGATCCGTCATTATTTCTAGTGTGATTGGACAGAGGAACTCATGAGGGATCATCAAAGACGGGCACTTCTCGAGCATTTTAGGCATGACAGGGCCGTCAAGTACATCGGTCGCTTCCATTCCTGCGATTTGTCTGAATTTGTTAAGAAGATCGATGATTTGCTGCGTAGTCTCTGCACTTGGCCCTCCTCTCTCTTTATCCTTAACCAGATTCCTCACAGCTATTGTTTCTATCTTAAGGTCCTCGGATTTTTGCAGGTCTAGCTTTTGGGCGAGCCTCTCTATAATGGCACTATCAGCATTTCTATCTTCTTTTTTGGACAAAACCACCATAATATCCATTGCGAGCTCTATGTCCTGTGTATCTGTTCGCTTCCTCGCTCGTCTAAGTTGCATGATCATCAGTTCAACCTGAAACAAAGCGAAAAAAGTTATATCAGAAACAAAACCAGACTGGATTGGAGTGCTAATTAATTCGTCTAAGAAATTACCAATCTCCTGATTAACGCCACCCCCCACCCCGGGACAATCAGGAACAAGTTTTTGATACACAAACTTATATCAAACGTGTGCAGCAAAGCGAGAATAGTTTGAATTGATAAAAGATCTGTATGTGTGAAAAAAATTGAAATAACACATGGGAAGCATTAGCTTGAAAACGGGAAAAGGGACAAATATGTATATACCTGTTCCTCAACTTCATCTGATAGGCAAAGTTCATCAGGCAAACCTTCTAAAGCCTGACCGAGTCTTTCATGAACCGCATGAAATCTAACCATGACTGCCTCGCTTTCAAGTGCCTAAATTACCGCAACAACAAATAAATTAATAATTCATGGTTCCGAATTTGAACATCTATTAATTTTCAAAGGGAAAAAGCCTAACCAGATAAATTTTGCTCCCCTCATTACAAGTTTTCAACAATTTCTTTGCCATGAGAAGCACCTTCTTCAAATTTGCCAACCAAGCAGCACCCCTCTCCGGAATTGGCCCATCGAGCTCCCGCGTCTCCTGAAAAAGCGGCAGCAAGAGCTTCATACGCCGCACCAGGTTGTAGCATTCTTTCCTCTGCGTCCTTCGGTAATCTCCGAATTGAGCAACATATTCAATCACACCCTCCGCAGTTTCATCTCTGATCTCTCCTCCTCCTCCGCTGCCTCCGCCACCTCCACCTTCACCTTCGTCTCTGATCTCTCCATCGATCACCATGGGCCTCCACCTTTATACATATATGTATTCTAGATGAATCAAAAAACAAAAGCCTAGTTTCTTAGAGTAATTCTGACTTCAAATCACGAGTAAACGAACTAGCAATAGCATTGCCCTAGGGTTCATGAATGCATAATTCGCCGCTGGAATCCGGGTTGAAGATAACGAAACCCTAACCTTAATTTCCATGGATTCCATTTGCAGGTGCTCTGTGTGTTCGTTCTTGGTGCCTGTCAGAAGCTTTTCGCGGGCTTTCCGGGTCCGTGGCTTTTTAAATTGGAAAATACATGGAGCCTAAAATAGAACGCTAATTGAAAGTTTGGTTAGTTTCTAACCAACCTACTTTTGGGTTCCCTTTGCGGTAAATTGCCAATTGCCACGATCCACTAGTATTACTATGACTACTCAGTACTCACATAGCATTAGCATTAGTATTAACCTCTCTCTTTCTCTCTGTCTCCCTGTCTCTAACACACACGCGCACACACACACAAGTTACAATTAGGAAACAAAAAAATGTTACTTTTATCACATCTGTACCACCTCTTTAATGGAGATGGAATTCATTTATGTTGGTGGACTTCCTGTTTGACAGATCAGATAGAGGATCGGATAGGACTAGTTATACGGACGCGGGTGTTTAGCGCTCAATCGTACTAAATAAGCGCCAGATTAATTTAACCGGTCTGCTTATCTAAGAGGGTATATGTCGGATTAATAAACCCAACCAAAAGGCTCGGATTATTAGTCGGTCCTCTCGCGAACTCGGCCCTCTCTCTCTCGCATTCTCTCGGCATCGTCGTCGTCCTCCCCGTCGCCTTCCTCGTCGTCCTCTTCTTGTGGCCTTCCTCGTCACCTTCCCCGTCGCCTTCCTCGTCGCCTTCCCCGCCGCCTTCCTCGTCGCCTTCCTCATCGTCGTTCTCTCGGCGTCGTCGTCTTCCTCTCGCCTTCCCCGTCGCCTCCCTCGTCGTCGTTCTCTCGGCGTCGTCGTCCTCTCGGCATCGTCATCGTCCTTTCATCCACTCGCCGTCCTCCCCTGCAACTGGGTCTTGCAAAGAAACATGGTGCGGTGGAAAGATAATTTCAATTTGGGATTCTTCTGCAGTCGAGGAAGAATAAGGGAGAGAGAGGGAGGGAATTTGGGGTGTGCGGCGGAGAGATCTGGGAAAAAAGTGATGGTTTCAGTTTTTTTTTTTTTATATTTATTTTAAGTTTTGATTATGCAGTTTTGATTATGCAGTCGGGAAAAAAGGTCAACTTTTTTGTGACATTCTAAAGCATTACTCACAAAGAGGGCGATATCTGCTCGCAGAGACTGGAAAAATTATTTGGGATTATGCAGTCGGGGAAGAAGAAGAAGGGAGGGAGAGGGAGGGTGTTTGGGGGTGCGGAGACATCTGGGAACAAAAAGCTGATTTCAGTTTTTTTTTTTTTTTTTTTTAAGTTTAATTTTATTTTAAGTTTGATTCCTCCTATCCGGTATAACCAAACACAGTATAAATAATACGATCATTAGTCCGATACTGCACCAAACGTCCGATTAATTTAGTCAGTACTATCTGGTGGCTATTTATCCTATCCGACAGAAATAGTCAGTACAGTCTGAGCTGCCAAACGAGGCCTATTAAAGAAATAGTACAAGTGTTGTATGAAAAATATGATAAGTATAACATTACTTTTAAGACTATCTCCAACTCTTGGAATAAAGCTTAAAATATAAGTTTTAACCCCCCCCTCCTTCAAGTGGTTTCATTGATTCCATCATGCACACTTATTCAGGAAACTTGCTAGACGTACTTTTCGATACACTTTGACTACTGTACAACCGCAAGCATTGACTTTGTTTTGTTAGATGAGACAACCTTTAGCAATATCATTCAGGTAGGATCTTACTGTTCAAGTCACTAGTATCAGTATTAACGGATAAATTAAGGCTCCGGATTAATACATGAGGTCATGTATACAAAAGGACTAACGTAAGAGACCAGTGAGGTTGAAGTTGGAAAGGCGTCCTGTGGGAGGGAGTAAGCTTACCACCTTAGTGAGACCAGTGAGTTTTACCTTGTGGCAAGGGTGTGGCTGCAATTTTAACTTCGAAGGGGACAAAATATAAAGCAGAATTATATTTAATACAAGAAAATGTTAATTGTACTTGTAATGAGAATTATTGATTCAAATACAACTTGACAACTTATAATATCTCTGGCTTGCAGCATCCAGATTTGACTGACTTCTGAAGAAAAGGTTCTCAATGCAATCTTTTGGGGGTGTTTACGAGTATCGTGGGACACCGAGGAAAGAGAATGAAGTAATCCTGTTGTTGAATATGTTACTGTTCTCATATGGATCTCTGGATGGGAAGACGTGGACAAATCTGAGAGCGCACGAGAATGACCAAACTATATGCAAGCCTGGGCAATTTGCGTCATGGCCCGTAACTGGACAGAACGCTCTTCTACCGTTCCGATTCTTTAGGGTGGTTCTGACAGGTTCTAGTTCTACAACAGATGCTTCCAACCCTTGGAATTTCTGCATTTGCTTTCTAGAACTTCCACTAATTTGTTTACATTATGTGTTGGCTTTTCCTCAATTTCTATAAACTTCTTCGTCGAAATTTAATTTGTTTCATGTATATCCATTATCCATATGTGTGTTAGTTGAACTGTTGAAATATAAATGGTAAGGGTGTTGTGTTTGGCTCATACATTTGTGAGTAATTATGAGTCATGTGTTAACAACAATGAAGTGACCTGTGTTTGCTTTCGGTGGAAATATCACATGGTGTGTGTTGCATGAAAATTGCAGACAAAGTAAAAGCAAAAGTTTGGTGGACATCATCATGAGTAAAACCATAATGATGATGCTTGCTTTTACTTTAATGATGATGTTTGTGGAAAAATGGAAAGTTGATTCCTTTTTCTTTTGCTATTTATTTTGCTAAGAACCGAAGGGAGAGAATGAGAGATTTGGCTCTCTCCTAAGAAAACATCAGAGAGCATCCAAAGGGTGAGAGCATTCGGCTCTCCCATGGGAAAGCATGGGCACGGGTGAGAGAAAATCAAGAGAGCTAGAGTGAAAAGTATTCTAGTGAAAGAACTCTTGGGGTAGAGTGAGGCTCTTGGGAAAATTCTATGAGTGGGTGTGCAAGGGATTTGGGATTGGGTTATGTTGATTTAACTCATGTGTACTTGTACTGTTATTCTCATAGTGAAGAGCAATATCTCTCCGGGGACGTAGGCAGGTTTTTGCCGAACCTCGTAAATTTCTCGGTGTCTTTATTTCTTGTATTTTATTCTGTTCAACTGAGTGTGATTTTGGTGAGGTTGTAATCTGAATCTCGTTTCCACACTGACAAACGGGCCAAGGCACAACAAAGGGAGGAAAAGCCCTTAATTCTTTCAGTTGATTGTGGTTCACCATGATGAGGGTACTTATCAGACCATCTCCAATGGTTGGGCTAAGAGCCAAATATTTTAGCTCGAAAAATTTAGCTTTTAACCCAAAAACAGCTTTTCTACTTCAATCGTTCTAGCTTAAAATTTTAGCCCGGGATTATTAAATAATAAACTTAGGCTATTTTTTTTTGTTAAATTAAATTTTAAAAAAAAATATGTAGACTATCGTAAATTAATTTTATAAACATTTTAATATAAAAAAATTTTAAATTCCGATAAATATTGAAAAATTTAAATTCCAATTTCTAGGCTAAATTTTGAAGGGAATTTAGCCTTGATTTAGCATTTAGCATTTAGCCCAAATTTTCCCCTTGGATTGGGTTTGGGAGAAAATTTTGGAGGGTAATTTGACTTTTAACCCACCATTGGAGTTGGTCTCATGTTCATCAGGTTTTGAGCCTGTCATTCTAGCAGCGACGACTATTACCACAGGCTCACGGGAAGGTTGGATGATGAAAAAACATGCCACAGGGTTTTCCTTCTCTCCTTTATAACTTATGAGAAAATAAACAGAACGAAGGCTACTAAGTCTGCAGATTTAGATTGAAACGAAGCTATTACATCAACAATATCAACTACAAGAAAATCGAGTACATGTAAGGTCAAAAGATGCAGCATCCAAAACATAACATGCATACAAAACGAGAACAGCCTGTCAAGATACGCAATTTCTGATTTCTCCTCATCTCCCAAACAAAGTCTATTCTTTTACAACGAGGATGCTGAAGGGTCGCACAAAGGGCTGATTACGTCCGACTGATTACCTCCGAACAGGTGGTACAACACCCCTACCAGCTGTCCCACGGCCAGCCGCTTGAGCCTGCACAGGAAAATATATTTATTCAAAGCTGAATCCATTTCTCCTTTTCTCTTTCTATAAAAGAGGTGTTCAAGCCATATTTTCAGAGTTTTGTATCCCTATGCCTAAGCTAAGGTGCTAGAAGAGAAGACTAAATCAAGGAACCCTCTATTTCTCACAATGCAGTCTTCTGTGCTGTCTCCACATTTTTCTCACACATGAATGTTCAAATGGAAGGCATCAAGCTTTCAATTATTAAGATTCAGTACAAATTAGAAGAGCTTACCTTAGCCCGCATTGAAACAGCTCTACCTCTGCCAACTCCTAGTGAAGCACCCTTGCCCTTCCAGATTCAGAAATCAAAATGTCAGTAAAAAACAAAATTCATCACTATCGATAACTCAACGATCATTTAGACATGGAATGATACCTTGATTCTAGCATCCAGGCGCTTGAACATTGGAGCATTCTTCAGCATGTCAGGTATGACCATAAACCTATTAAAATTTCAAATCAATATCAGTGGAACAATCATTGGGAGTAGCAAAGAAACACAACTTGACCAAATTATATGTATGGGCGCTGTCATACAAAAAGGATCCGTCATTATATACCTTACTTTGCTCCCTCGGATGAATACGTGCTCAAGCTGTGAAACTTTTCCGTCCTGTAGATGAGTGTACCAATGTCAGAAACTAAATGAAACAAAGATAAAGTAATTGTTCAAGCTTTGAAAATAAGAGCGACTAAGTAACATCCAACATCGGATATTTCTAAATTAATTTCCGTTTCTCTTCTTTTCAAAATTGACCATCAGGTTCAGGACGTATAAGATTAAGTTGGCAATTTTTTAGCAAGGAAAAAAGAAACGCAATAATTGCCTAAGACTCTTCACCCTCTCCCTCTCCCCCTTTTCCGATCCTAAAATATGGAAATAATCACTCAGCTCCATCTAGGGAAATATGCCTAATAGAGTGCAGAATTCCAATTCCTTTACCTTTCAATCCAACTTTTTCATCGGCTTTTAAGCCTACTCTACTTCTAAAAGCTCAGGGTTTTTTTTTTTTGGGAACATTGTCTTGTAATTGGTTCATCAGATTCAGTAAGAGAGAGGTGCAGTGTCAGTGCAAGCGCATGAAATCTAGGGTTTTAATTCAAAAGATGGCAGCGGAGATCGCAGGCGTTCAAAGAAAGCAAAAATAACAGCACATTGAAGAAACTATATACGAAGAAGAAACGATAGATGAGAGAGGCTGGAGTACCTTGGCGGTGTAGGTGATGTTCTCGAGCTGACAGTTCCAGTTGTCCTCGCACTCGACCATGCTTCCTCTGTAAAGCTCACCGCTCTTGAGCTCCACCGTCACCACGTGCCCTGACGCCTCGTGAAGAAGCTTCACCGGAATTCCCAAACTTCTGCTCATGATTCACTTACTGACTGTTGGTCTTCTTCTTTTCGCTCTGTTCTGCTCCGCAAAACCCTAAAACGAACCGTCTCCCCTCCCTCTCTTCCCCTAATTTATAGTTGCGCACTCGCACACACTGCGTCGGTTGCACACGACATGTCGTTAGTGTAAAACTTATAATAAAGGACTACGGGGAGCTTGTGTTCACTTTTATTTGTTTTTGGGCCTGACTGCTGAGGATGTTATTGGGCCATAGGCCCATTACTCTTTTTTCAGAAGAAAAGAAAATGATTTAAGTACCTAAACCCCCTTAACCTTTTAGTGTCATTCCAAATTGGTATGAATCTTTTTAAACATTCCAAATAAGTACCTAACATATTGAAAATGTCACATCTATTAAGCCTCAGTTAAAAATCTATTAAATTAACTACGCTTATCAACATAAGTCATAAAAGCATACCATCCACCAACTAACGATTACCACCAACCCCATTCATGCTATCACCTCCAAACCCTACGCAAAACCACCAATTTCACCCTGCAACTCAAGTGGCCAACATCAAGAAGAAGGTCATGGAGGTTATTGACAATGGTATGAACTGCCATGATACGATCACCATCATCTTCACCACCCACAAAAAATAACTGGACGCGTTACGAGTCAAGTATCAACAAATAAGGAATCACATGAACATAAACAAACTCCTTGAAGCCCTATCTGAATTTTTAACCCTTTTTTTTTTGTTAAGAGATTGCCCTCCTGATGTAATTTCAATTTAGGTCCATTTTTTATTCAATTCAATACATGTTTGATTACTGGGTTTCATATTATACAAGTTTAATCTATGTTTGAAAAATTAATTGGGCTTAATGGATATGACATTTTTAATAAGTTTGATACTTATTTAGAATGTTTAGAAATGTTGAGATTAATTTGGAATGACACTAAAATGTTGGGGAAATTTAGAAAAATAGCCAAAATTTTGACTATGAATTGAATTTTAACCAACCATTATTATTTTTTTTATAATTCTAACTAAAATTTGACATGAAAGTACTACAATACCCTTTTAAACTAAATTAATTGCAAAAATATATCATCTCCATCCATTCACGGTCCAAATTTTGACTATGTATCAAAATTCCCTTCTTTTTTTTTCACAGGATTTATGAGGAGGAATATGTCAAAGCCATCATGGAGGAAATTAACAAGGTTGTTAAACTTGAGGAAGAGCTCGACATTGATGTCCTAATTATATTACATGTCGATTAAAAATTATGTTCTCCTTTTAAGCTGAGGGAGTCTCTTATGCATAAAGAATGCATTTTCCATTTAATAGGGTCGACCATCTCCATTAAAGGGGCATATTAATTGTCAAGAAGTCCATCTTCACTGCACAGATGCTCTGAGTTGGATTTGCCGAAATATAAATGGATTTTTGGAAATAATATGCCTACCTTAATCAGCTTATGCTGAGATTAGAAAGAGAATAATTATCCAGTCCGTTATGACTACATGTGTTAATTCTATCAGACGGACGATATGGTTGAGTACTTTGGAGAGCAATTGTTTGGCTTTTCCTTTACCGCCAATGGGTAGGTGCATTCGTATGGATCTCGATGAATAAAATCTTCAATCGTCTACGATGATGTGAGCCGCCTTAAGCCTATAACTGTGTTTTGGTCATCTACTATTTTGGACTAAAGCCATGAATAGATTGAAAAGATATAGGTTTGCAAATATTTTAGTTAAGAAAGGGTATTGTAGTATTTTCATATTAAATTTTGGTTAGATTTATAATAGTTTGTGATAGTTGGCTAGAATTCTATTTCTGATCTAAATTTTGGCTATTTTTTCAAATTTCCCCAATCTAACCGCCCGTCTATAACTGATCTGAACTAAAGCCATGAATAGATAGAAAAGATATAGGTTTGAAAATATTTTAGTTAATAAATAATATTGTAGTATTTTCATATCAAGTTTTGGTTAGAACTATAACAATTTGTAATAGTTGGCTAAAATTCTATTTCTGATTTAAATTTAGGCTATTTTTCCAAATGTTTCAACAGGTTGAGGGTTTTAGGGTTTCACCGATCGAATTAGGAGGCATTAACAGAAGCATTACAAATGAATATGGGCTGCCTGCTGCTGGCTTCTGCCTTCGGCATGTAATACTTTGTTACTATGCTCTGCCTTGCTTCATCTTGCTTGAATACTAGTTTCACGTTCCAACAAGGGGAACTGGGGAAGGGGATGTTAACCGTGATTTCACATTTTTCTTCATTTCATTCTATTTCCCCACTACTATCGACTTTCACTAATAAACTAGTTAAAATCCGCTCTTTCTTTCTCAGGCGGAGCATACTTTTAATAACAACAGACACCGAGGAGACATGGAAAGCGTTGGAATCTGTTTTCCCTTAACACCTGTTTGCTTCATCTCTAGGTTATTTGAAATTTGGATTTAACAGAGAAGAAGGTGGACATTGTATACCGTGAATGAGCTTTAATGGATGGGATCTCCAGTTCAGCCATTCCTCACAATGCAAGCATGGAGATGGAGTTTGGGTTGATCGCATCCCTGCTTGGATTCAATATGCCTGCCACCGTGGACCCAGCAAGGTTCGCAGCACCATATGAATTATGATGGTGTCTACTAGGATCCACTATCATCAGAATTCAGAAAGGTACCATTTATTCAGCACCATATGATGTTATTGTTTTATGGTTTTGATGAACACTTTATTATAGTGTTTGATTTCTGATTTCTGTGCAAATAGACACTTGATTCTAAACGTTGTGTGGTGACTTGGTTTTGTCAAATCCTGTTTAAATTAAAACTTGAGTAATGGAATATGGCTTAATTGTTTCTTTGCAAAATTATAAGGTTTATCATCGAGGAGATGACGGTGAGGAGGCAGACATGAACATTAGAGCAAGTTGTGGTTGGGCAGGAGAACTTTGAAGAACGAACTGGGTTCCGTGAATCATGAGTGACAATGCTGTTGGTCAAGAGCACAAGAGAGTGTGACCAAGGGTCGTCGGAAGACTGACATTTTTTGCTCTCTGTACATATAATATGTGGCCTGTGTCTGTGCCTGTGCCTGTGAATAAATATTAATAATCGCATTTCTTTGTATCAGTGTTAAACGCTCCGTAGAAGTTTGTACGACTTGCAGATGCAGATGAAGTTGCAGACTAGAATGCGTATATACATGAAAATAAACAAATTTCCATATATTGCGGTACTCATCACATATGTATTCGAGATTAATTGGATACACATGATTCGCACAACTATGCAAATTTCACTCGAACTCGATTCTCAGTTCTTCACAGAGATGGCACTTATCAATAAAATGACCCAAAATAAACTCCAACTGTAGTCGGAGACCTTTGTAAGTTTTAGCCTCGTCAGAGAGCAAAAATGACATTTGATCAAATGAGCAGTGCTTAAAGCGAAACTTTTGAATATCCCGTTTGAAGTTGCATTGAGCTAGCTAACCCTGAAGCTTAAAGCGATCCAGTACTTGTTCGGTTTTTCCCAGCGTTTTACCAAAGTTGAGAAAGAAGTCTTTGTATGGGAAGCCTTTGTAAAGTTGGGGATTGCTTGCATTGATAAGAGTTGCAGCAGGTTCTATAAGGCAATCATGGGAAGGCATCACGAAAAACCCAGCTGAAATCCGAGCAGCACTTGAATTCGTCACTACCCGGTGTTCAGCACTTTTCAACTTGCCATTGCTGATAACCTACAATATCCCCGCAACAATTTTGCAACCGTGTATAATTTGTCAATGGTCACGCATGGCAAACCAAAAGAAGGCGATCGGTGAGGAAGATAATGGTAGAGAGGGAAGCTGTACCTGTAATTGATAACCGACATTAACCACAAGCGCATGTGGAAAAGGAACAACAGAAATCCATTCCCCATCCTTGAGAACTTGCAGACCACTGACATGATCATCCCCTTGGAGTAAAATGGTTATAAGGTTTGGATCACCGTGTTTAGGTAATCCTAGTGTTAAACTTGGTTCCGGGCAAGGTGGGTAATAATTTGCTGACAGTAACATTTCTTGGCTTACTTCACCCCTGAAATACCCAGGTCCCAGCCCAAGTCCTTGACTCATTAGCTCCAAGATCTTCCAAGCCAGTTCCCTCACTTGTGTCGAACATTCCCCGACAACATCTCTGAATTCAAATCTCATCAATAAACCCTTTTGACTAAATACTAGCTGTCTGTCTGAAAATACATCATATGTACATTATCTAAGCTTGGACTTACCGATATCTGGTTGGTTTTTCAGGCCAAAGTTGGTTGCATTCCTGTGAAAGAGGATGACAAGGGTGTTTGAGGCTGTCACGCCAAAAATGAACAGGTTCCGCATCAAAATTTCCACCGCTGGTGCTGGTGAAGAGCCTGCAGCTTTTGTTGGGGTCGTCGGAGTAGAGGCTTGCAATGTCCTCATCAGGCAACTCTTGGAACAACTCTTTCAACAATCCCACTGTCTCCTTCAACAAATTTTCTGATATCCCATGTTTAATTACCTGCTCTTCTTCATATACAAAATGAAAAATTATTCATTTAGAATTTGATATACACTAGTACTAATAACTTACAAGCTACATACAGAATTACAGATGGAAGAATTTGAATGACCTGAAAAAATCCAAATTCTTGGCTGGCCTCAAGTATTTGGTCAACTATATCACAAGCTTGTGCTG
This sequence comes from Malus sylvestris, assembly GCF_916048215.2. Lineage (NCBI taxonomy): Eukaryota > Viridiplantae > Streptophyta > Magnoliopsida > Rosales > Rosaceae > Malus > Malus sylvestris. The sequence goes on from NC_062274.1 coordinate 95,941, forward strand.
CTCCTCCACCATCCAAACCCAAATCAATGACTGGAATGGTGTTGTTGCATAGAGGAACGACAGCAAGCTTTCCGGGTCTTACATCGGGTGGGAATATGTAACCCTCAGGCATAGGTCTTTCTTTGTACCTTCTTGATATAAGCTTCTCCATTCTTCCCTTTCAACCTGAATCTGATCTCAAAATACAGTCACTGACTCACTGCTCTGTATCTCTATCTTTTGTTTATTATTCTATTTTTATTCCGAGGATCAATTAGTTGTATAAAGATAAGGTCTTCATTTACAGTCTTGCCCCATAGCCTAAGCTTAATTGTGTCAATTGCCCCCGCAACAAAACTCGGGTCTCACTTTGCCCTCTAAAATTGAAAAATCGTCACTTGACCAATGGGCTCCAATCCAAGGATAGATATCTAGAGAAATGTTAGCAATTTTGTGCTAACCTTTACATTTGGACGATCTCACTTTGTCATGTGTTACTTTTTTTGCACAAAATACAAGACATTGAATGCCTTTGAAATTATTTTTTTGCTTTCCATCTTTAATCTCTAGCCAAAAGCATTAAAAAGTATTTTTTTTAGTACAAAATGACATGGAATTTGATAAGTGAGAATGTCCAAATACATTAATAGAATAGGCACCAACCAACCAACATGCACATTAGAGCAAGTCCACCGGCAAAAGCAAGGGCTGCTTAATTGCCCAAAACACAAAAAAGGTGCCCCAACAGGCTTTTTTTTTTTTTTTCTGGAAGGCTATTTGTGGGCACCATGTCACACTCTGATCCCGACATACGTCCAGGATCGATGTGCGACGGTCAACTGTAGGGGGTGCCAGGGAATACAAGCTGAAATACTGAACTGACATTAACAATTCTCACAAGAGCATTCAAAAACATTTTAGAATTTAAAAATATTGGATTGCAAAGAGACTTGTAGTTTAGGAAGTTCACTTATGCATTGCTTAAAAATTATCGATGGCGCTTTATTGTAAAGGCAAAAAGCAATCATGTTTATGTATCCTGGTGCATTCAATTCCCACCGATTCCTCTCCCCATCCACCCCATTAAGGCTATCGCTCTACTAGAAAAAAAATATTACTGGGTTTGCCAAAATGAGCATTCATTTTGGACGGGCTTTAGGTTTCATTTAGGGCATTGTATGCTCCGAGACCAGCTTTGAGGGTAGCCGCCGTTATCCGTTTTGGCCGAGAAGTCTTTTAAGATATCTCATAAGCAACTGAACTACCCTACGAGCAGCCAAAACAAAAGAAAGACTGCTAACAGCCTCTCGCCGGGAACTTATGTGAAAGAGAAGAGCAAATAAGAAAATCCGAGCTAGGTGGTCATAACGAAGTACATTGGGAAACGGATTGCCATAATAGACAGTTGGTACATAATCATTGAAATGAGGAGACACGTAAACTGCTCGAAGTGCGGGAACTTGGCTTGCCATTGGATTTTGCTAAGTGGCACTACAATCCACTCAAAACTCACCACGTAGCAAGTCTTAGATATAATATTTTACCATTCTTTTATATTTAACATTCTCATAATTATTTTTCTACTAATTAATATAAATAGATCAATCTAATAGTGCATTTTTTTTCTTCCCAAATTTTCCTTTATATTTTGCCGTAGAACTCTCTTCACTTTCTTCTCCTTCCCACTTCTGTTTCTTGCTTTTATTCGAAAAAAAAAATTAAAATTATGCACCCCAAAAAAATACCTTATCCAACTCTTATCATGGGAAGCAACAAAAAATTCTAAGGTCTTTTTTTTTTAATTCTTTATCAATATTTTATTTGATCGCATATTAGAGTTAATTCTTTCTTTCTTTCTTATAATTGGGGGTTTATGGGTTCAAGTGAGGGTATTTGGTTTCTTTATATTTCATAATAAAAATTAGGGTATCCTGACACATTTATTGTTAGATCCCACATCGTCCAGGAGAGTGGATCCTCTATGCCTTATATGTACATGCTCACCTCCATATAGCACGATGTCTTTTAGGAGCTCACTAGTTTCAGATTTCTTAGGAACTCCAAAGTTAAGTGAGATGGCAACGAGAGCAATCCAGGATGGGTGACCCACTGAGAAGTTATCGTCTGAGTTCCCAGAAACAAAACCGTGAGGGCGTGGTCAGGACCCAAAGCGGACAATATAGTGCTACGGCAGAGTCGAGCTTGGGATGTGGTGGACCCTGGATCGGGATGTGACATCTACCTTCTTTATTATGAGTATTTTATTAATATATTAGTCTAACCTTTGATTTTGTTTCAAATGATAGGTTTATGCTGAGTGGTTTTCTAAGCTTATTATATGGCGTAATAAGCTAAATAACCTTAAGTGATGTCCTGCTTTTAGTTTAGATAGGTTCTTTGTAAAAATATGAAATCCACTCAAACTGTGAGGGCGTGGTCAGGACCCAAAGCGGACAATATAGTGCTACGGCAGAGTCGAGTTTGAGATGTGGTGGACCCTGGATCGGGATGTGACATCTACCTTCTTTATTATGAGTATTTTATTAATATATTAGTCTAACCTTTGATTTTGTTTCAAATGATAGGTTTATGCTGAGTGGTTTTCTAAGCTTATTATATGGCGTAATAAGCTAAATAACCTTAAGTGATGTCCTGCTTTTAGTTTAGATAGGTTCTTTGTAAAAATATGAAATCCACTCAAAGAGTTAAGTGTACAAATAGATTGTGAAAAAATCAACTTGATAATAGTCTGCACGTTTGTATTTAGAGAGAGGAGAGGGAAGAAGGTGGCAGAGAACTTGTGGGAAGAAGACGGCAGAGAAAAAATGGGAAGAAAAATGAGAGAGAGAGAAAAAGAAGAAAAAAAATGAACCATTAGATTTGATCTCATGGTGTATAATGAATTAGTAAAAAAATATAATTATTAGAATGCTAAATATAAGAGAATGAAAAAAATTATATTTAAGATTTGCGACGTGGCGAGTTTTGAGAGGATTGTAGTACCACTCAGCAAAATCTAGTAATAAGCTAAGCTCCACACAAGTTTTTGTCCCTCCTGAGAGGGTCCCCAAAATTTCTTTTATCTTATGTGTTAGGTTTGTAATAACAAAAAAATTAAGCATTTTGTTAAAATTGGATTGTTACCGTATTTGTGAATTAGAAACTCCGTTGTTTGTTGGGCATGAGTTCGATCTCACCAAACACATTTTTTTTTCTTTTCAATTTTTTTGTTTTCAGTCCGTTTAGTCGATCCAAGGCCTAGGGTTTTGTATTTCTTTGAGCATTTCCCTAGAACTCCATCTCCATATCACTATTTCAATAGATTTGCAAATTAACTATCTCATACAGTTTAGAAGATTGATTTGAGGTAATTAATCTTCATACTACGATTTTTTTTTTAATTTGAAGTTGATCGAGTAGTGTACTGTCTTCGATAGAGATTGAGTAACTTAGTTATGTTATCTATTGAAAAGGGCAAGAAGGAAACTTGATTGTGTGATGTTTTGAGGTAATGATAGGTTTCTGTGCTTATTATATGTTTTGTTTGGTGTTTTTGATTTTTTGTTATGGCTAACCTGTGCTCATCCAAGTCCAACCGTTTAATTTAACTCAGGACTCCTATTGTACTAGATATCCTAGACGTTTTTTCACTTTTATTTATATAAATATGTGACACATCGGATGACTTAGAATCTCAAGAGCCTCTCTTAGAGGCTCGCCTAAACGCCTAAAGCCCCCAAGATCTCAGGGTTGACTTCCTTATGGTGCAATTAGGAAGAGAAATCAGAATATTGAATTTTGTTGCGTTTTGTGTAACTGATGTTGCGACTGTTGTTGCATTAACATCCACCACATTTTGTATAGTTCTTCGTAATTAGCAAAGTGAATATTTTTTGTTTGTTAGGAGAGCAACGTTGTTGAAGGTTAGGAGTAGTTATTTGGGGGCTAGGACAAACAATAAGCTGCAATATTGCAAGCCGGCTGTTTAAACTTATTCAGGGTTTAGGACAAACAAGAATCCAATAAGCTCCGCTAACAGATGCGGTATTCGAACTCAAAATAAAAAATAAAAAATAGATGCGTTATTCCATATACACAATTACACACATCACACAGTACTATTGGCGGAGCTTATTAAGCTTTATTGGATTCTTTAATTCTTCAATTCTTTATTGTGCGAGCTATGCGATTGAGGAGAGGACGACCCTACCTACTACTGTAGCCATACACATGAAACAATAATAGGCATGCATGATGCGAAAGTTTCTATATCATGATTCAAGAGCTATAATATTTATACAGCAAAAATATAATGAAATTAACCAACTAGGTTAGAGTGAGTACACGTACCTAGCTAAAATATAATGATTTTAGTAAGTAATATCACTATCATTATCATATATAATACGTGTTGTACACAACATCACAGTCCTAAGTAATAACTAATTAGCAGCTGGCTAGATTAGCTAGATTCTTAACTGAAAAGGTTTGTCTCATGCTTCCTTGATTATGTCAACCCTTAGCTTCAATGTATAATTTTCCATATATATTTACAGGATTAGGAAGGGAGGAATATATTTTGTAAGGCTCACTTCTTAATGTATTTTAACGATCTAATCGTCTATTTTTTAGGTTTTTCCTCAAAGATTATGTCTACCAAAAATCACCCAAAAAAGAAATCATATGACCATTCAGTTAATTAAATGATAGTCATTACAAAACAGTACTCGTTCATTTTCTTCACCACAAATATATGTATTAATGATTTTGGATTTGTATAACTTTTTGAAAAGATTATCTATATATAAATGATGAACTGAAATATAGATGGTTTGGTTCCTTGAAAAAAAGTTACATAATAAGCGTTACAAAATATGTAGTAGAAAATGAGTGTATCCCAATATAAGGTTAGGATCAATAAACAAACATTTTGACAAATACTTTTACACTCCTCTTTGGCCATTAGATTACTTAAATTCTAACGATTCCAATAGGCTTCCATGAACAATCACACCCGCATATATGCCTTCCTTCCTCCTCCCCATTTTCATGTAAAATTTACGTAATCAAAGTTTTCTACAACCTAATTTATCACCCAAAGATACCAAGAGTGAAGATTTAGGATTTCGTTTTGTTTACGGTACCTAACAAAGGATTTAAGAGATCGAGTGATAGCTTAATATGTCATACGTGCTTCGAAATTGTGTGTAAGTCGAATCAAAACAGAATATATTGAAGTCGTTGAATGGAGTCGACATGTTTCGAACTCATGCCGCGATACAAGGGCAACACTCATCCTCACCACTGTGGTAGAGGGTCACTTGCCAACATTATTTTTTTTAATTAGTAGTTATAATCCATGTCATCTAATGTTTAAAAACATGCACATTACATTTTTTTAACCATTAAATGTTATAAAATCTAATGATTAAAAAAAAGTGTAAAAATATTTGTCAAAATGTTTGTCTGTATATAGAGAGAGCTATTGTTATTTGTTAGTAAAGTGATGGTCATTATCAATAATATGTATGAATGTATGCACGCTTCAGTCTGATAAACATCACAAAGAGTAAATTAAAAGTAGAGTGGGCAACCGGATGCCTAGCGAGAAAATGACCGATGCATGTATAGGTATCCCTAATATGACAAAAAAAGCTGGAGTCGGACCTCATGCAGGAAGATGCCTTTTGCTGCCGATCGAGACATAAAATCGGTGCGAGATTTTTCGAATCCATAAGTTGGAGGACCTTCTAAAAATCATATAATAACTGTGGGATGCAGATTGTGCACGAAAATTATGAATAAAAATGGGACTTGACATTGTTTGAAGATTTTCAATGCGTTTCGACATGCCTACTGTGCAATTTGGCATGTCAAAGTCATGTCAGAATGGGCACTAGCCTCGCTAGTTGTTGACAGGAAGATATATATATATATATATGGGATAGGTTCAAGGGACAAACTCTTTTTAAGCTTTTTGATTACATGACATCCAATTATTCTTATTTATTTATTAAATGACATAGATGCTTATATGAATTTTAACTAATATTAAAGATAATATAAAACTGAAAAAAAAAACATAAAATCTGTAAAATTAAAACTAAAATTAAAGAAGGAAGAAAGCCTAGTTGTACGCAGTTTGAATCCAAGTCTGAATCCAAATCTGAAAAAAAAAAAAAAACATCAGTTAATGATTTTTTTATTAGGGTTCAAAGTCTGAATCCAAGTCTTGATTGAAATGGAAATGGGAGAACCAATATATATATAAACTAGCTAGTTAACGAAACCAACCTGAGTTGGGACTAAGAAATTGTCAAACAAAACATACACCACATACTTTCATGATGAAAATGGAAGTAAAAATTGTTTCCAAAGATAGAATTATACCATCCTCCCCAACGCCCTCTCACCTCCGAATTTTTAAGCTTTCCCTTTTGGATCAGCTCATACCTGCTCCCTTTGCTCCTATTATCCTGTATTATGACAATTCTGATCCTAGTTATAATACTCCTAACCTCATAAAACCCTGCACTACTACCACTCACCTTGATGATGATGATGACGACGACAACGAAGACAAGGCCACAATCATGAAAAGGCTACATGTGCTGAAGACATCTTTGTCAGAGACCTTGACTGGGTTCTACCCACTTGCTGGGCAGATCAAAGATGACCTGTCCATCGACTGCAACGACCAAGGAGCTCATTACGTGGAAGCCCGAGTGAAGCACTCTACTCTGCGTGAATTTCTCAACCGACCTGATGACTTAATTTTGCTACTGCATCGATTCCTCCCTTGTGATCTTACAAATAGTAATACAGGTGCAAGTGTAACTAATATTCAAGTAAATGTGTTTAAATGTGGCGGCATGGCCATCGGCCTATGCATCTCCCACAAGATCCTTGATGGTGCTGGTTTGTGCACCTTTATCAAGGCCTGGACTGCCACTGCTCGTTTGCGCAGCAGCCTCCCCCGCTCTGCATTGTATTCAAGATCATCTTCATTATCATCCTCATCGTCCTCGTTGACATCCTCGGATTCAGTTACATTGTCATCATCATCAGATTCAGATGATAATCAAACACCAAGAGCAGCTTCGAGAATAATTCACCCCACCAAACCCAATTTATCAGCTGCAACCTGTCTGTTCCCCACAAGCGATGAATTATGGCTCAGAGATTCATCACTTCGGATGTGGGGTTCCTTGTTCATAAACGACGGCAAGTCCTCGTGCGTCACAAGAAGACTTGTGTTTGAGGGGTCAGCTATAGCGGCCCTCAAGGGCATGGTGGCAGCAGTGAATAATAATTATAAGGTGAAGCGGCCGACGCGTGTTGAGGTTGTTTCGGCTTTCATATGGCAATGTGCCATGGCTGCCTCCAAACAAATACATGGTTTCGGAAGGCCTTCACTCCTCACCCACGCAGTCAACCTCCGCTCAAGGATCACATCTCTGTTGGATTTAGATTTGGAGTACTCAATTGGAAACCTCCTTTGGATTGCGGCTGCTCGATGCCAGACACCAATATTTACGCTAGATGATAATGATGCGGCAGCTGATGGATTGCAATTGCATGGGCTGGTGGAGGAGTTGAGGAATGCAGTGTCAAAGATTGATGGTGATTTTGTTAACAAAATGCGATCTGCAGGTGAGGAGGAGGAGGGGAAGTATCACATGCTGGAGTCTCTGGAGGAATTAAGATCGTCGCCGTCATCAGAATCAGATTATTATGGGTTTAGCAGTTGGTGTAATTTTGGGTTCTACGAAGGTGGTGATTTCGGGTGGGGAAAACCTGTTTGGGTCAGCAGCGTTGGTTCGACTGGGAATTCCGTCTTCTTGAATTTTATAATTTTGGTTGACACCAAGTTGGGAGATGGAATAGAAGCATGGGTCACTCTGGACCAACATCACATGGCTATACTCCAATGCAATCCCCAACTCCGAAAATTCGTTTCGTTGGACCCCACTCCTTTACTACTCCTTTGATACTTGTTGTGTTCCCGTGGATATGCTCATCATTGTTAATGGGATGTGATATCCACATATTTCATTTTATTTCTTACATATTTTTTTAATTTTCGGTCGTCAGATCAGATGAATTGAAGAATATCAAAGGATAAAAATTAACAAAGGATGTGTGTGAAGTAATTTGGGGTATGTAGATAGCACACCCCTTGTTAATTAACTATAATTATTGTGTTTTTAATTTGGCCAATTTAGTCTGTGAGTATGGATATTTTGGCCAATGCGGTATGTGTTTATGTGGCATATGTGCTTCTAATCATGGAGGAATTACGTGTGGTCGAACTAGGTGCACGTAAATCTTGTCGCTAATCTTGCCGATGTTTGAAAGAGTGATTAGTTCTTGAATCCCAATGAATTTAAAATAGTATATTTGGTTTACACTCTACACTATGATCCATGTAAGAAAGACATGTTATATATTCGGACCACCTCTATTGCTCACTTTTTAATCACCTTTTAGATATAGACTAGCAAGAGTGTCCGCGCGGTGCTGCGGGTTTTGAAATTGTATAAAACATGTAGAAAGTTGTAAATATAAATTATAAGTCATAGTGCTTATATAAATCTATTTACAACCCTATCTAGAATAAGAAACAATGAATAGTGTTGAACTTATTTAATCTAATGGGTTTGTTTCTTCACTTTGTTCCTCCTTTCTTCTGGTAGTACGTGTTTTCATTTATCTGTTAGAAATTGGAAAAATAGAAGTTAATATGAACAAATGACAGTTGGATTTGTTAAAATAGTTGGATTTGTTAAAGGATCCTCTTGCTAAAGATCAGAACAATAAAAGGACTTACCGAAAGTTAAATAAAATGACTTACGCAGTTAAAACTGTTGGCAGACCAGGTCCTGCATAGACGAAAACATTAGGCATTATTACCTAAACATGTAAAGTTTATGTCAAATTTTATATTATGTGTGTTTTGAACTATGTATGATAATGATGAGATAACAAAACATATGTGTGGTTTGAGCTATGGCCTTAAAAGTTTTACAAATTATTCGTATTCAAACCAATCAATTGAATTATGCTTAAACAAATTTGGTCTAAAGTGTTTAAAAAGTGAAAAAAAAAAATTTAAACTGTTTAAAAAGTGAAATATAAACCCTCATTTTGCAGAATTGTTAACTTTGAAAAACGAATGCATAAATGGTCAGATGGTGTTCTAGAGAAAAGTTTCTCTATCTTGATATTCAACACACAAAATGTCAAATCTAAAGTATTTAGCATACTTAAAATGGCTTCTGGAATTGATTTGTTCAATGAGATAATGAGCGAAAGACATAAAAATAAGATCGTACTAAACTTTTTTGTGCATTCATTGGTTCATTGTTAAAAAGATTTGTAGAGATGAGAGATTTTTACCTATTTTTTTAGAAATGATGGTGGAGCAATAGCTGTTGCAGTCTTAGTTATAATTTGACGGTAGGAACTCTTCTATGACGGTCCACATGCGGAACAAAGACTTAATAAGCATTTGACCAAAGAGTGATCCAATTCAAGTTCACGGGGTTAAATCTGCAACCAAAAACAATAACAAAGCAATCCATAAAGTTATGAAACTAATCCTATGTATTTGAAACTATATAACAAAGCAACCCATAAAGTTAAGAAAAAGATAATCTAGTCGACAAATTTCATTTCAATTTTTATATTTCAATATATTTGTTTGTCAAACTCAGTGATCAAACTTTACACTCATGCTTTCCAAAAAGAAAAAAAAAAACGAAGAAGAATTGAAAGTACTGACCATTCCAAGCAAAAGAGAGCGAAAACTCATTTCTTAGGGGTGGTTTGGGAGTGAGGTGCTTAAAAGAAAAGTACCCATGAAAAAAAGCTGTGAGGGTTTTAGGTGTTTGGTAAACTGAAAAAAAAGGTCTTATTTTGGAAGCTGTTGTGAGAATAAGCTGAAATCAAAGGAAAAAGCTGCAGCTTTGGAAAACTGACTTTTTTTTCAAATCACACGGAGCTACAGTGCTCATTTAATGAAAAGACCCACCATCAGACTGCTTTTTTTTCCAAAAGCACTTTTACAAAAAAGTTTACCAAACACTCTACTGATTTATTTCACAGCCGCTTATTTTCACAGCACAACCGTTTATTCTCACAACAGTTTTTTTTCAAAGCACAACAATACCAAACCAACCCTTAGTCTCCTCATTTGGGTAGTCGACTCTACACTTCCTTCCAAGCCTTGTATCTGTATACAAAATAGCAAACATCAATAAGCAAACATCAAAACTTCATGAAAACTAACGAATATAAAAAAAACGAATAAACAACAAAAAGCAGAGAAAAGTAGTCACTTTCTTCATCCCAAGTAATTTCTTTTCTGGTACAAAGGAATTCCAAGTAATTCTAACGACATGGGTTCCAATATAATTAGAACACCAAGTTGCTGCATTACCTCTCTCTTTTTTGAATAAAAATTTAGAATGAACATACCAGTTGGCGAAATATAGGCGAATCATCAAACTTTGCAAAATGCATGTGTAGAAGGATACAGATATCGACTTCACCTTCGTCTTGAATTTTAGTGAAACATAGTGCCTAACAATTGTGGCATAAATTAATTTTAAATTTTCCATCACTTGGAAATTGTAATTAAATAAAGTGAACGCACAGTAATCATATCCCAATCATAGAATTAAGGATTTTCAAATGTCATAATATTTAACAACTACTATGCATAGTTCTTAAAAAAAAGTATAAAACTAACCTGTAATTACAGCAGTTATGAGTATAAAATAATGAACATTTCCTTTAAAGACATAGTGCGGTATAAATTATGTCACATAACATCACTTGGAAATGGGATTTAGTTTAGAGGCTAACTTTCCCATATCAAATCCATTCATATTGATCACCTGATGTTAAGAAATTTTGACATTAAGAGTACATAATTCAATCAATTGAAGAAAGTTGGAATTCAGTCATGTTAAATTCATAATTTTTTAACATGCATTTCCATCATAATAACTACCAAATCATCATATTTTCACAACCATTAAATCTGTTTATACCATACTTAGGGCTTCCATATTTAGATCTCGTACAAATACTCGGGGGACTTAAATGTAATTATGTAATAAAGGAAGGGGCAAATATGTAATAAGTGAGGAGCCATTATTCTATAAAAGGACTCATCACCCTCACAATTAGGGGAGGCCATTTCTTAAGCCTTCTCAGAACCTCACTCTCATTACAAAGGTTCTCACACTCTCTCCCTCACAATCCTCTCAGAAATACAATAATCAGTGTGGACGTAGCCCAAACATTGGGGTGAACCACGATACATCTTGTGTTATTTACTTTCTTGCAGATTCACAGTCGGATTTACGTTGTTCCAAGACCTCCGATTTTGTGCATCAACATTTGGCGCCGTCTGTGGGAATCAACACAAAAAATTATGTCGGTTCTTTTTCATTTTTTCACCTCTACCGCAAAATCTGCAAAATCTGCAAAAACACAAAACCAAAAGCTCAAAAAAAAAAGAGAATCAATCATCAGATCCACCGTCCACAGCCCTGATTCAATCTCCTGGAGATCTCTGATCCCTTTCGCCCCAAAACAAAAGCTTTCAGATGCTTTGCATGCATCGCAATTCGTTCGATTTTTGTATGATTGGAAATCCGAATTGATGGGTTTCTTGTCGGATCAGATGGTCAACGATTCTGCAAAAGTTGAGCAAACCAATTACTGGATATGGGAATATATCTCAGCGCTCTAAAAACTGATAAGGTCTTAAAAGATGGTGAGAATGATAGACTTCGATATGGGTCATCCTCCATGCAAGGGTGACGTTCAACCATGGAAGATGCTTTGCAAATCTACAACTTTTAGTAGAACCCAAGACTTTCTGGGCCGACATTGAAACTCTCAAGGAGTTCAAGAACTCACTCAACCCTGACTCAGTGAGTCCCGGCTGGTGCGTCAGCTCCTAGGACTTCACCCTCGACCCCTGCGACAACCTCTTCAACGGTTTTGTTCACTTGTGGCTTCCGCTGTGACCCGGTCGACAACTCATCGTCCACCAGCCGGCTCACCGAGCTCACCCTTGACCAAGCTGACTTCTTCGGATCGACCCCGGACTCGCTCTCCAACTTAACACTGCTGAGTCGACTCAGTCTCTCCGGCAACTCGTTCTCCGGCGCTATTCCCGACTCAATTGGATCCCTTTCGAACCTCGATGAGCTTTTCCTCGATAACAATCGCCTCGACGGTGTAACCCCACAGAGCTTGCACATCCAAGTAACGGGTGAAGGTTCAGTAGATTGCATTCGGTGCATTCAATGCTTAACAGGATGAACAAGCTTACCAACAAGGCTGACAGTTTTGCCCATGGAGTCAAAGAACATGAGAAGTTGAGTCACATAATAAATTATTATTTGATTCAATTGTGCAGTGAAACTAGGGCCCAAGATCATAGAGACAGTGAAGGGGAAGCTGAGGTTAGGGGCTAAGATTGTAAAAGCAGGAGGGACGTTGGAGGTGTTCAAGCACGCATTCAGCGCTAACGCAGGAGAGAAGCTGCTCAAGGCATCCCAGTGTTATCTGTCGACCACGGTCGGTCCTATGGCAGACCTCATCTTCATCTCGACCGACGAGATTGCGTTTTGTAGTAAGAGATCGATCAAACTTCCATCGTCAGATTCAGACAACAGTTGGTCAGCAGAGTCCACTACAAGGTGGTGATCCCAGTGAAGAAGATCAAGACGATCAACCAGAGAGAGAACAGGAAGAAGCCATCGTAAAAGTTTACTATGGATGATTTTGACTTCTGGTTTATGGGGATCTTGAATTACTAGAAACATGCATTGAATCTCTATCGCCATGGTCAGATCCGCCACCACATATTCACTGCTCTTCATAGATCGAGCTTAGTCGTGCAAGTCTTCAGTCTCCATATTTGAACAGGGGAATGATAATCATGTGTTATGGGTCCTTTTGGGAAAAAGAAAGAAAAGCAAAAGTAAGAAAAAGAAAAATGAGAAGGATATATCTTGACCATGCTGCACATGCTCCCACTTTTTTTGAAGAAGCCACTGGAAAGCAAGATAATTCTAATACTTTGAAATCTTAACTTGACCAACGGAAAGCTGTTGTTGATAATCTTGTGTCTAATACACGGCTTTTAGAAATCAAGATACAGGAGGCAAGATACCCTTAAAGCACATGCTTAGTCCGCGAAGACTGCAACTAAAGTGAGTGAGATGGTGGGAAACGTCAATACAAGTAGTGCTCTTTCAGCTTTTGATAAAATGGAAGAGAAATGAATTACCTTTATTTCGTCAAAAAGAAGAAAAAGTAGGGCCGAAGTGACAACAATAAAGGAAGACAATGACAGCTGTGATGCTCATCAGAGAAGCAGAGATAATTGCGGTGGTGAAGGCATGCAGAAAAGAGAATTATGTGCGTGACCATTGAGCAGAGAGTCAGATTTATTTTTTAATGATGTAATTTATTTTTCTTATCTTTCGGAGACATCTGTATAAACTCCATCAGAGGGTAATAATTAAAAAAAAAACGTCAAACCTAAAATAATGGGCTGTAATGTTATGTGGAGAGCGAAGGCCCATATGCCTAAAAGAGCCAAGCCCTATGGCTCCAAAATTATTCGGCAGCCTGCCGCTATTACCATCAACCAGGTGATCAAAAGTACGCCCAGAACTCCAAAATTATTCGGCAACCTGCTGCTATTATCACCCACTAGGTGATCAAAAGTACGCCCAGTACTTCAAATTATACATGAGCATTACTCATGTCAATCATACATAAACATTCATGAGCATTACTCATGTCAATCGTACATAAACATTCATGAGCATCACATATGTAAACATTCATGAGCATCACTCATGTCAACATCCATGAGCATCACTCATGTTAATCAACATAAACATTCATGAGCATTACTCATGTCAATCAGCTTCAAAAGCTTCATTTACAGAGCTCTAGCTTCAAAAACTTCATTTACAAAAGCTCTAGCTTCAAAAGCTTCATTTACAGAGCTCTAACTTCAAAAGCTTCATTTACAGAGCTCTAGCTTCAAAAGCTTCATTTACAAAAGCTCTAGCTTTAAAAGCTTCATTTATAGAGCTCTAGCTTCAAAAGCTTCATTTACAAAAACTCCAGCTTCAAAACTTCACTTACAAAGCTTCACCTACAAAGCTTCAGTGCAGGGTATACAAATATAGCCTCCAAACAACCGCCACTTCGGCCCATACATGGATTCAATCTGAAGTCTCCAGCCAACAGACTTTATTAACCGAAAACTTGGGGGACTACATTATGTACCATATATTGGGCCTCAACTGGGCCTTATGAAAAATATAAAATACTTGGGGGACCTAGCCCATCACTTATGTATTGAGGAGCGAGCCCTTATTTTTATAAAAGTGACTCCATCACTTTCATTAGATAGCATTCATGAAAAATATTTGGGGGACTCTAGCCCATCATTTATGTATTGAGAAGCGAACCCATATTTTATAAAAAGAACTACCTCACCATCATTAAAGAGCATCAACTCGAACCCATCATTCATGTATTGAGGAGTGAGCCCTTATTCTATAAAAGGGACTCCCTCACCTTCAACGCCACAAGCCGAGCCAACCAAGGCAACATAAGCCACAAGCCTAGCAGCCTCGCAGCATGTGCTACTTCTAGTTGAGCATCATTTCAGATTGAGCACCGCCTCATATCGAGCATTAGTTCAAGACAACACCTAGTTACTTCGACCCACACATGGATTGAATTTCAAGTCTCCAGCCAAAAGACTCTCTTGACTGAAGACTTAGGGGACTACTGTTTATACCATTCTTAGGGTCTCCGTAGTTAGATCTTGTACAAATACTCAGGGGACTTAAATGTAATTATGTAATAAAGGAATGGGCAAATATGTAATAAGTGAGGAACCCTTATTCTATAAAAGGATTCCTCACCCTGACAATTAGGGGATGCCATTTCTTAAGCCTTCTCACCTCTCTCAGAACCTCACTCTCATTACAGAGGTTCTCACACTCTCTCCCTCACAATCCTCTCAGAAATACAATAATCAGTGTGGACGTAGCCCAAACATTAGGGTGAACCACGATACATCTTGTGTTATTTACTTTCTTGCAGATTTATAGTTGGATTTACGTTGTTCCAAGACCTCCGGTTTTGTGCATCAACAAAATCAAAAGAGATATTATACATTAATTACTCAATTCACCTTAACCATCAAATCCAACAAAAAATATTGATGTAACAAAGATAAAATAAAACAGGAAAATTAAAATTTCTAAAGCATATATGTCTCACAGGTCATAATGAAGAACCAATAGGAATCAACATATTATGTGTATCCACAAAATTATTCCAACTTCAAATCTCATTGGCCTATATTAAGATGATAATCCTACAAACTCCCTTTGCCATGCTTTTTTGAAAAGTGATGAATTTGGTTTTGCAATGATATGTGGATTCTTGGGATATTTGAAATTAATTGGATCAAGCCTTTTCAGTTATGTTGGTTCGTTTTTGGTTTTCAAAACTTCTCTATATGTATGTATGTACGCATAGTAAAACGCAAACAGCCTAACTATAGTTATTTAAAACTAACTCAATTTTTTGATATGATTACTAAAATTTGAAGGTTGGAAAAGAGAACCAACCTAACTCCAGAGGCATCAAATGTTTCCTTGGGAAATTGACCTACCTAACAGGAAAGTTCTAAGTTAAGGAGGTTTGGAAGGAGTAGATAGGTTACATTTAGAGATGTATAAGACTAACCTTTACAGAACACCTATTAATCACTTCCAAAATTACAGAGCACATATTAATCACTTCCAAAATGAGATACACAAAATCTGAAACAGCACCTAAATCATATTGGAGTTGAGAATCTTTAATTTATTAGAATTAGGGATCCATTAATACAACTATGTCACACTCTAGTACTAATTTTTTTATTTGGCTCATCAACCGCAGACGCACTCATGGTATAGAAATATGTCTAAGACATAAATGAAAGGATCATAAACATGTTTGACAATGCTGATAAGCAAAGGGATCTTGCTATCAAAATATAAAAGGTAGTTTAGACTTTTGCCAGATTGGAATCTTTACGGAATTAATCTGAACCTCAGCATTCGAGAGGTGCAAAAGATGCGTCAACTTCAACTAATAAATAATATTGAATTTAAGAGAGAGAAAGAGAGGAGAGAGAAGGGCAACAAATGGGTCTACTGAATTTGAAGAAATCTGAACTCAAAGTCTCCAACTTGAATACATTCATCTCTAAATTTCTTCAAAGAAATTAGGACATATGCAAATCAAAATCGAATATAAATTAAAGTTCGAAATCGAACTCAATTGGAATCAGATCGAAAGAAAATCTAATAAACAATAGCGATTTGAGAAATCTAAATTCGAGAAACATCAGAGCACACACCTGAAGAACTTATACCCTGTATGAAAGTTCTTTGTGCAAATAGAAACTTGAAACTGCAAAGCAAAGAAAACAACGGCTTAAGAATGAAACATCACTCAAAATTTATATTAAAAAAACTTAAACATACAAAAAGTTAAAAACTACCTGTGGAGAAGAGTGCTAGCCCAATCCCCAATCCCTAAAACAATAAGTAGATGAAAACCAAAGAAAAAATAACTGCAAACTAAGCAATAAACACAGGAAGCATCAAAACAAAGAAATTCTTATTCTTTCATTAAAAAGAAAGCAAAACTCTTGACAAATTAAACCTACAAAGAATTGTATTTGGATCCTCAAAACCCTAACTGATAATCAACAATTAGATAGCTAACTGAACAAAGCTGTTACACACATAGCAATTAAAAGAAGAATCTCTACACACATATTATACTTGATCCCCATCTATAATCATTAAACCCAGATCGTAAAATAATCAAAATTCGCTAGAAAAACCATAACCATTATCATATATGCGAAAAAGCAATAAAATTGAAATCCCAAATTAAAAAAATCAAAAAACCCTAGATCGCAAATTCAAATTTTCATCTGGATAACATGCAATTCAAATAAAAATTAAAACTCTCCATCTGGGTTCCTTTGAATTCTACCCAACAATACTGAAATGCGAAATTAGGCATACCTATTAGCTGCTGAACCGCTTAGATTATGGCTGCCAGTGTTGTCGGAAGGTTAAAGCTTTTTTGGGTTCAGAGGAGAGAAGACCTTTGAGACCAAGGAGATTCATATGAGATTTAAGTTTAAACCGAAAATAAGTTGGGAGATTGGGAGATGAGGCTAGGAGGGAGATGGGTCGATAGTCTGAAACGGTGGGAAGCATCCAAAGAAAAGGAGAGTCGAGAGACTGAAACGGTGTGGGAAGGAAGAATCCAGAAATGAAGTAAAATACCAAAGACTAAAGCAGGGCTAAAGACGGAATCACACTGTATAATAAACAGTGATCACAGAAACAAAGAAGGGGAAAAAACGGAAGAACACCGGCGAATGAACAATAAAAAGGACACAAAGGGAATTAACCACAAAGTTAGGCGTTTAGTATATACTAGCAAGACTGCCCGCGCGATGCAGTGCTACGTCTTGCTCCTGTATAACCTTATCTACAATAAGGAACAATGAGCAGCATTGAATTTAATTCCATCATCAATGCCTTGAACTTGTAGGATCTAAATTTAAAAAATAAAATAAAATATTAACATAGACCCTAAAATTTCTATCATGGAGAAAAATATTAACATTGGGAAAAGGCAAAGAGAGGAATTCTGAAAAGAAAACTGAGAGTATGGATCACATGGAATGGAAATCACAAACAGCAACCACATCAAAAATGAAGAATAACAACTGAAGGAAAATAATAATCGAACCATAACTGAAAAAGTCATCTGGTTTTGAATATTACAATTATGAAGCAACTCTTATAGGATGAGTGAGTCGAACTTACAACGCAGTTAGGGGTGTTCCATCTCACTATCAATTTGCTAAACCAAGATCATCTATTCCAAATGACAACATTTTAATCCTTCAAACTGCTCCTGAAAAAAAAAAGTGAATTAAATGCGGGGATCTATACCTTAAGACAACGAAAAAAATAGATTAAAGCTGGAAAGTATCAAACTTTACAACTTTCTCCAAAAGCATATATCACTACAAAAGTACCAATTTTTCACATTAATAAAAAACTATGCAATATTATTTCATATTTTCCAATGAATTTGAAACCCTAAAATTGTCATATTTAGATGTTCTTTACTCGAAATTTATTCAAGAAGCATTTGTCAAATGTTCGACAAAATTTGGGAATTCAAACAAAATCCACACAGTGCAGTGATCACAATCGTCGAGACCAACATTGAAAAATGTAAATAAATTCACCGATAAGGCGTATCATAAAAACCCATTGAGATTGAGATTACACTAAATTGAAAACATTCTTATTAAAATAGCGTAAGTCCCAAAATGCACAATCAAAACAACAACATAGATTACTTTAAACTTGCAGAGACTCCAAAGGAATATCGAACTCATTCGGCTACATAATTAAAAAAAAAAAGAATAATGGTAAAAAAAAGGATCCATCAGGACAAAAAAATTCTCACATGAAATTTAATCAACAGATGAAATTCTTAAGTTACCCAATTAGACCAAGCAAGAAGAACCAGTCGTTGATCGAGAATTCACCAAATAAAACAATGCAAGAATTGACCAAATAAACGATGAAAAATTGATTGCAAGAATTGGAACAAAGTAACAAACAGAGGGTAGGATTTGCGGCCCCATTGCAACAGATCTAGCATTTATGCAAAGGAAATTCGATTACGAATTAAAAAAATAAAAGTGAGAGAGAGACAGAGACAAACCTTCTTGCGGAGGCCAGAGGTTCCAGGATTGAGAAACAGATAGAGAGACCTGTACTTGAGTTCTCTACTGTGCTTAAGCCAGTAGAGAACTCCAGCTACATTGTTAATTCCAGGGTACCTACAAAGTTAGCATCTTAATTAAAATTTAATTAGTATTTTATGCATTAATAAAAGCAAAGTCCTTGCATATAAATTGAACCCATCAAATTAAATGTACAATTAAATCCAATCCCGACTTGAAAATCCAAACTTTATATCAAATTGAGAATTTTATTTTTTATTTTTTTTGAGCTCACCAATCGGCAGTTTTTGGGTGCCTGGAACCTCAAAAGTGGAAGCTAAATCCATCCCTTTGTACTTCTTTTTGTCTCCTCATCTTCCTATTTGTAAAGACCAAAAAGCTGAAATCAGAATTGCTTCAAATAATTTGCCAGATTTTACAATTCAAAGGGACACGTTTTCAAACTAACATACCAAGATATCAGTAGTGGACACAAATGATTAAAATTAGTAGTAAAAAACTGAAATCAAAGCAAGAAAAATAAAAATTGAAGATTGATAGCAAACGGTAGCTTGTTTGGAGACTTAAATTGAGGAAAAGTAAACAGAGAGTGAGCAATAACAGAGTAAAAGAAAATTAAAACCTTTATTTCTGCTCTGAGATGGTATGAAGTTATGTCTACCAATTTTATGATAAATGGGTGAAATCGTAGTGATGAAATTTTAATGTTTAGGTTTCAATTTGTTGATAGAAGCAGGCGAAGCAATGGAGAATGTTTATTCTTGTTATTGGCTGCAACAAAGATGAGAAGAGTTAAAATCTCAATCCTCTAGCGAATAAGAGCTAATATATCAATGACTTGGTGAATGGAATGTAATACTTGTAACTCCTAGCTTTTAGCACTAAATCTTCAACAAAATAAGAGTTAATAGATCAATGACTTGTTCATTGGAATGAAATACTTTTATAAACGCTTAAAACCAAAATGCTATCAAACTAATTCCAAGTTCAAGAAGGCAGTGGAAAAGGTAATTATCAAAATGAGAAAAGTTAAACGAAATTAGGCATTGTTCTCAACACTATTAGCACACCTATGACTGGTAGGAAAAAGCAGTAGTGCTAACCTGAAGACAAAAAGTTTATCCTCAGTGTGTTGTGGCTCTCCGTGTTTTTCTTTTTCCAATAGATATGCAACCAAACCTATGCTATGAACTATCTATCCAACTCACTACACAAAAACCCAATTAAAAACCAAGAAGCATAATTCAAGCATTATCAAAATAGGTAAAATCATAGACATTGGTCATATGTAGAGTAATGCACAATTTGTTCCACCAACTTCTCCAACACAAAAATACAGAGATTTGAGCTTTTACCTCATGGAAATGGAAAGGGGAACAATCTGTAGTAGAATGAATTATGCTCCCAACTATTTCAAAAGGCCACAAAGTTTGAACATCACACCGCAGTTTGGCATTCACTTCAAAGGAAATCTGATCAAAAGAAAATTATGCACTTGATAATCACAAATGAGCTCATAAGGTAAAAAATTTCACCCCTCAAATTTCAGTAAGTAAAACTAAGCAATGATGCAGGAAATCATTTAGAAGCTTGAGATAAACAAAAAATTAAATTAATTGACTAACAAAATCGGAGCCATTCCGCTAATTTTAACCAACATCCAAATATCCAAATTTGCACAGAAAATTCATTTCCACATACAAATTTACAGTTCTAGAAATCAGAATATATTACTAAAAATAACAATGAACTTGTGAAGTAGAGCATGAGTGAGATTTACCAAGATGCTGATGCTGAGGGTTTGGAGGGGCCTTCCTGGTGGTGGCCCATGCGACTTTATGAGGGTTATGGATGGTATGTTGCTTGCTAGTTTGGAGTTGGGTTGTTGACCCGTTATTCAGAGGTGCAAGAGTACTATGTTACCATGTGTATTATCTTCACCTGCAGAATCAAAGAACTACATGTCTGTTTTCTAAAAACTGAATTGAAATCCAATATGCAATACCTAAATATTTGTCAGGGGAGTAAGAGGCATCGTTTACCGATAGTAGCGAGGTCTAGTTCTCTGGTCATCGGCCAGAATCGCCTTGTCAGAAAATCAGGCATCTGAACACATAAACAAAACAACCAAAATTTGAAAAAAAATAGAAAAAAAAAAAAAACCAAAATTTAAACAGAAGTTGAATCTGCAGACCAAAGGCCACCCAAAAAAAAAAAAATTCTTAAACAAAAGACTCAAAAAGGAAAAACAAAAATTGTATACACTCAGCACAAAGGGCTACCAACGCTGCACACAAAAGCTCTAAAATTTTATGACCAGTGTTTCTTGAAAGAAAAAATCGAATCAAATTAGACAACCACACGCAAGATCAAAGCACACAGAGATAACCCCGAAATCACAGAAAAAAAATCCAAACACAACCTCCACCTGCAAATCGAAAACCACAAAAAAGAAATTAAATTAGGCACACTGAAAAAGACCTAAAACTCACCCGAAAACGCTAGATCACGCGAGGAAAAGAATGAATTTCGATGGAATCGAAACGGCAAAAACTTGTAGCCACCTAAGGCTTTTGAACCAAAGAAATTCGCAGGAGCAGAAGACCATTCCAGCAACAAAAACGGCGGTGGATGATCGCGCCGAGACAAAGACGGAAACATTAGACAGCAACAAAAGGGGCAGTGCGAGAGAGGAAGAAAGCCAGGTTCGAAACGAAGCAAAATGCTATGGGAGAGAGAAAGAAACACGGAAGAAATCGAAGCAGAGCCTTCAACGATGATCGACGCGTGCAGCCTTAAAAGGGAAACGGTGAGCAACACGTGTATAAGAGGATAGAACCAAAAAGATATGGAACCAAATGTTGATGCGTTCTTTCGAGAGTGTGTGTAGAGTTCTGGTGGTCATGTCAGCTCGGTTGTTTACAACACTACCTCCTTTCCTCTATCTGCCTTTAATGATGGTGTTGTTCGTGGTAACCCCACGAGGTTCTATCAATTTCTGATCAAGATCGGTTCGGCGTTGGTCTTGTAAATTACTTTTGCTTCTTCGGAATGGATTTACCAAAAAAAAAAAAAAAAAAAAAAAGGCAATATCACCCACCCAACCGTCGAACGTTTAGGAAAAACAGGACAAACAGACCAAAAGACAAGACAACCCTTGTCTTTCCCTTGTTTCTTTCCTTCTTTTGCCATTTTCTTCCCATTTTGCCACACCACGCGCACACAGACACAGCTCGAAATAAAAGAAAGAAAAGAAAGAAATAATAATGAAAACCCAAACCATAGAAAAGAAAACAAGAAAAAGAGAAAAAAGAGATCGTCAACTACCAATGCCATGGCTCATCTCCTTCCTCTCTCCTCTCCCTTATCCATCACTCTCTGCTTCTTTGCGTGGTTACAAGCTTTCTTGGTCGTCCATGGCAATAGTAATCTCACCCACCCTTCTACTCTCACCCCCATCAACAGCGATCTCTATCACTCCAGGTAACCTCTACTTTTTTTATCAAACATTTATTTCTTTACTGTTTTCCAATCGTTTTGCACTAACCTTGTATTTTGCCTGATTAATCTCATCAGGCTTCTACGGACTTCTGCTGAATTGATAGTTACTGATTCATTTATTTTTGTTTAAATCTTGTGATGGGCTTTCTGTTTCTTTCTGTAATTTCTTGTTTCCCGACTCTATGGTTGGTTAGGTTGGTCAGAAATTGTAGCGAATCTTGGCTATTCCCTCCCTCACCTTTCAATTATTTGCCTTACTCGATGATGTGAACTTGTTATGAATTCCTCAGGCAATTTAATTTTAACCGCGAAAACATCATCTACAATTAATGTATAACATCAAAGTTTTCCTTTTTATTGGTCTGCAGTGAGGATTTGATGGAAGAAATTAAAGCTCTCGTCTTTCGGCACCCAGACGAGCTCACTGTAGGTTTCCTTTGCCTTCTATCATTTTTTTCCCCTTGAAATTCATTTCATGTTCTAATACTTTGATGCGAATGACAGTTGGATACAATTAAATCTCAAAACAAGGGCTACTCTGCTGAGATCGCAATAGTTACCTATAGTCAGAGAAGGCAAGAGACTGATGACCAGCCAAAATTTCGAATCCTTCTTGTAAGGTTTTTTTCATGTATTTTTATAAGCTTGATTTGTTCTGACTATATTTTGCATAGCGGGCTGGCTGTTTATAGTCATAGATAATCTCAGATTGGTAATGGCTGGTGTTTTTGACAGATGATTCCTTGTCTTCCAGAGTTTTGGGCAGCATGGAAGGGAGCTTATTACATCCGAGCTTGCATTGCGAATCCTATCAATCTTGAGTAAAGAACAGTTTCTACCCAACCTTGACCCAGCCTCCTTAGACAGTACCCTTGACAAGCTCTTGATAAAGGTGACATCTTTGTAATGTGCTGCAATTCTTAGCTATTTCTTTGGAGATACTTTATGAAGTTGGTATTTTTTGTGTTCTGATATCTAATTTTATATTAGGTGGTTCCAATGGAAAACTTAAATGGCCGTAAACTTGTTGAAGCAGGAGACCTCTGTGAGAGGAGAAATGGTAAAGCAATTGGTTTTCTGGGATCTAAAATATATACGCACCCACACATGCATGCACGCACACACAGACAACATTATAAATTGAATTCTCTGTCAATCAAATGCTCCCCTTTTATATGAAAGAACACTAAAAAAGGTCGTACCCAATGCACAAGGCTTCCGCTTTAAGCAGGGTCTGGGAGAGGTGAATGTCGGCTAGCCTTACCCCCATTTATGGAGAGGCTGCTCCCAAGTCTCGAACCCGAGACCTACCACTCATGGGCGAAGGCATTTGCCATCGCACCAAGTGAAATAAAACAATCCAAGGGATTAGCGCTAATCCCTGGCAACGGCCCCAAAAATTTGATGCGAAATATATAAGCACACAAATTAAACCCTCTTTTTATCAATTGTAGCAAAGAATGTAAGTAGGGATCGTTCTAGGCCGGGGATTAGAAGGGATTGCTAAATCACTTGAAAACTGACTCAAAACGTAAAAACAAAGTTTAAAACACTAAACTAGACTCAAAGAATGCAAAACTAAACTCTAAAACACTAAAACAAACCAAAAGACTCAAAACAGCCCAGAAACACTCAAAACTGCCTTAAAAACACTTTCTGGGCAGTTTTGAACACAAAACACAATTTGAACGAAAATAGGTTATAACTTGACTCAAGACACTTAAAAACACAAACTAAATTGATTTCTAGCTACTTTAACACTTTAAAATAAATGGGGAATTGGTTTTGACGAAAATTGAAAACAAACAGAAACTTTGTAAACTAAACAAATTTTAAAACGAATTTGGTTAAAGTGAATGGATGGAAAGCTAGCTAAGGGGTTCTTCTCCACACATGTCACACTTGCATACAAAACGATTTCCAATTGCTTCTCAATAAACCATGAATTCCCAACGCTCCAGATTAACCGTGAATTGCACTAATTAACCCTCAGATTTTCCTAAAGTTATCGAATTGGATGAATTGCATACGACAACCCAAAGCATTCCTCACAAGTTCCCTGCATGAATTGCATAACAAAGATACAAGCAAAGATCATTAAGTTTTATGAAAATCATAAGCATTGGCGAGTCACTTGTTACTAAACTTATGCCAAGAATTTACTTAACACGATTGTGATCAACAATCTTTACTACTTTTGAATATAAGTTCGTAACGATTAGGTGAAATTCCCTTATATCCTAGCATCAAACTTATGCATGAAAATTAAGCGTGCACTCTCAACCAACACACACAAATCAATTTTAATTCATATAGATAAGTAAATTGAATTCACAACTTATGAAACGCAATTAGAAGTAATCAAATCATATAGCAAGCATAAACATGATTTCGAATCCCCCCCTAGCCAAGGGGTGAATGAGAGTATATATAGGCACTTAAAACCCTAGGGTAATCAGATATGGACTTGGATAACCCAAATCCACAAGGAAAAAGGCTTAGAAATCAGAATTAAAAGGGGAAAAGGTCCAATAGTTGCGGCAGCAAAGGGAAACAATGGATAAGGCTTCTAGAAAGCCTTGCAAGGCAAGGAAAATAGATCTTCTTGCTGAAATTGGTGCGGCACTCCTCTAGGATAAGGCTAAGGTGTCCTAAAGTGTTTAGGACTCCTCTTTGTAGCTGAAACCTTTGCACATTAGGAATAGGGAAACTTGTCTTGATCAATCCTTCTTCTTTTTGGATTCCTTTTCCTTCTTTGACTTGGAATACTTCTTTGTTGCTGAAACTCAAGGCCAATTAGGTTTAACTTTCCTACTTCAAGTAGGAAACCTTGTTTGAGTAGGAATCTTCATTCTTCTAGGAATCCATCTTTAACTAGGAATCCTTCGTCGATTAGGAATCCTTCTTCATGTAAGCACTTTCCTATTTCAACTAGGAAAGAACACTAATAAGAGATATTTTCATGGATAGCATGGCAATAGTAAAATGCCCCAGTGTGTGTGGTAATTCTTCAAGATTTTATGTCTGTATGTGTGCATGAATCCTTGATTTATTTATCACATCTTATAAGGATTGCTAAATGCTTAAATTTGCATACTGGACAGGGAGGGGAGTTGATCTCAACCGTAATTGGAGCGTAGATTGGGGCAAAAAAGAGAAGGTTAATCATACTTTACTGCATTATCTTTTAATTGTATTGATTAAGATGTCTTCTTCAGATGGATGTTCTTTAAGATTATAAAGCACTGCACTTAATATATAACCCACCGTTAGATGATGTAGTTTCAGTTATTGTTTCCTGCTTCCTCTCCTCAACTTCAGTATTCAACTGTCATTCCATTTCTTCTTTTTTGTGCTTAAGACTATTCTTTTGCTTTTATTTGGTTTTTCTATCCCAGGATTATGATCCATATGAGGAAAATCCTGGAACTGCTCCTTTCAGCGAGCCTGAAACTCAGATAATACGGAAAGTTGCCGTGTCATTTGATCCACACATCTGGATTAATATACACTCTGGGATGGAGGTAGGTCACATAAACTTTCAATTAGTATTCCCTCATGTTGACTCCGAAGTCATATCAACCATTTTTGAAGTTAACGATTAATGCAATTCTATTTTACCAAATGCAATATCACCCTATGATTCGCCACTTTATACTGTTTTATCTTCTTTTTTTTCCAATTACCATTGAAGTGTCACAGAGATTCTCAATTTTACGTTTCATTTCAACTTAGGGTGGTTGTGTACTCTGCATATGACACATTTCTTACAGATTCGGGTTTGTTCAGGCTCTATTTATGCCGTACGACCATAAGAACACAACCCCAGATGGAGTTTCCTCCCACCAGATGAAGTCATTGCTTGAAGAACTCAACCAACTGCACTGCCAAAAGCGTTGCATGGTTGGGTCTGGTGGAGGTTCTGTTGGGTTAGTATTACTCGCAGTCGTTATTGTATTGTTCAGTTGATTGTTACTATTGTTATCTGAAATTTTAAGATCAGCCTCTATACTTTTGTAACCATCTTTTGTGGTGGTAGCTGGACTGCAAGGCTAAGCCCCTGCTGGGTCTGAAATTTTAAGTGGTTTATTTGGATCAATAAACTTTACCACCACCCCTCCCCCCATATCTCTCCTCAAATTGTGAGCCAAAGTTTGTAGGTTTCGATGCTTACCCTTTTAAAATGGTTATTATATGTTTTTTCATCAAGTTTTATTTCTAGGTACCTGGCACATGGGACAGCAACTGATTTTATGTTCGACATTGTAAGGGTGCCAATGGCTTTCACCTTTGAGGTTTGTCAAGTTATTTTTCATTTTTTCCAATTCAAATTTCTGATCAAAAAGCAACTTGGACCTATACAAATTTGCATCGTTTTTGTTGTGACTCAGATATATGGAGATGGAGCAGCCTCATCAAGAGATTGCTTCAAAATGTTCAATCCCACTGACTTCGTTACCTTCAATGTATGTCAGTTTTTTGGTCATCTTTTAAGTTTCAGCATGTATAGAGGCAACAGTCAATGAAAACAGTGTAAATCTTTTTCCTTTCAGAGAGTTCTCAATGAATGGTCTGCTGCATTTTTCACAATTTTTAAATTGGGGCCAGACCAGCTTGGTGAAAATTATTCAAAGGCTTCTGTGCCCACCTTATTAGACAAGTGGGTATCCATAGATGAGTATCTTGAAGGTTATTTAGTCGAGAGGAGTAGTAGATATGGAAAGAAGATGGAGGTGCTTGAACTAGGAATGCAGGAGATAAGAACATATTTCAGGCTCTTCTTGTTATCGTCTGTTCTGTTAATGTTCATGTTCTGTTCCAGAATTTCAAAAAGCAAGTGTGCTAGACCAATTGTTTCTGCTATTGCAATCTGATATTGAGAAACAAGTCCGTGTTAGAGGCTTCGTGCTGCACTGTATTGATCGACATGTTGTTCCGCACATTTCCTCCACTTCTCCATTGATTTTCAATACCGATTGTGAAACACCATGAGCAGCAAGAAGTTGAGGTCCATAATTTGAAGTTGATTTTTTTATTTCAAGTTCCTAGTTGTCATGGGAAAAAGGAGAAGCAAAAATAAGAAATATCATAGGGGGGTGGGGGGTGCATGCCAAATTTTTTAGAAAGGATGTCTCTTTAAGTTAAAATTTTTAATTTTTTACACACGATACGAACAATTGTTAAGCCCATGGAGTGTAATTGTTTATCTGTAATACTCAAAATATTCTTTTAATTTAAGTGATCATTTATTTGCTTGGATTGAATGTATGCTTGCATTTTACTCGAATCTCTGAACAATTAATCGTTGTTCTTGATCAAACCTTTGAATAACCAAGAGTTGATGTCACCACCGGTCTAACGCCTAACATATGCACATTCGTTTGCATACTTGCTTTTGAAATATGAACAAAAACACATACAATTTAGTTTTATAATTACATTTACTTTATGATGAAAAACAATCGGACAAATTTTTACAAGATACAAGAAATGAATCACATTTTATCTGGTGCAGCGGTGCTTGTGGAAAACAATTACAACCTAAAATTTGAGTGAGGTGATGGTGATGGGGGTGTATTTCTTCAGCTGTTCTTGTGTTTGTCACTAGGGTGTGCTGTGCTCGCTGTCATTGTTCCCAAACTCTGGAACACAATTGCCCTTGATGTTGGATACTCTTGCACGATGGTCAGTGCGAATCATCGTTCCTGCAAAATGATCAGACTGTCGAAGATGGTGATTTACAGCCATTGGAGTCTGGAGATCCTGGCATGTGTGAAACTTATGACTAGCATAAAGATCAACCGGTTTGGCCTTAATCTTCATATCATACCTCACTTGACCAAACATAGCAGGTGAACACATTTAACTGTGGCTGGATGACTCAAATCATGTCATTTAGGATCTGAGTGTTTGTTTCATGTATTTCAGCGCAGACCGTAACATAGCCCTAGCTTTCCTATCTGGAGTGCAACCAGACATAATCATTTCTTCATACACTGCTGGAACCTGAAACGAAAAACATGCAACTTGTACATTCGAATGAAACTTTTAAGCTGAAGGCCTGGCTGTTATGCATGCAATGACGATGCAAGGGTTATCTATGATAATATATGAAATTCATACCTTATAAAATTTATCAACACGGATAAGGGTTTTCATAAGTGTAGTATACGTAACTACATCTGGTTTCAGGTCCTGCAGTTACAAAGAAACAAGATCAATTGTTGTACCAATCTGTGCAGTAACAGTAATTATGACAACATTAGAAATAACTTACATTTTCCTTCATGTACTGCAACACAGAAAAGGCCTCAGTATCCCTTCTATCTTCACCAAATGCATTGATTAACGAATTGAAAGCCAAGGGACTGGGTTTTAATCCATCTGCTCTCATTACCTTAAACACGTTCAGTGCTTACTCCGACAAACCCTGTCAAACATTCATATGGAAGATCAAATGGATGCTCAACCATCACACTCACGGTAAGAATCTTATCCAATTCACTATCAAGGATCCAAACACAAAGATAAAACTGGTAGTCTGAAGTAAGAAGAATAGCCTTCTGGTTGATAGCTATCTAAAGCTTCAGCAACAACAACAACAACAACAAAGCCTTTTCCCACTAAGTGGGGTCGGCTATATGAATCCTAGAACGCCATTGCGCTCGATTTTGTGTCATGTCCTCCGTTAGATCCAAGTACTCTAAGTCTTTTCTTAGAGTCTCTTCCAAAGTTTTCCTAGGTCTTCCTCTACCCCTTCGGCCCTGAACCTCTGTCCCGTAGTCACATCTTCGAACCGGAGCGTCAGACGGCCTTCTTTGCACATGTCCAAATCACCGGAGCCGATTTTCTCTCATCTTTCCTACAATTTCGGCTACTCCTACTTTACCTCGGATATCCTCATTCCCAATCTTATCCTTTCTCATGTGCCCACACATCCCACGAAGCATCCTCATCTCCGCTACACCCATTTTGTGTACGTGTTGATGCTTCACCACCCAACATTCTGTGCCATACAACATCGCTGGCCTTATTGCCGTCCTATAAAATTTTCCCTTGAGCTTCAGTGGCCTACGACGGTCACACAACACGCCGGATGCACTCTTTCCATCCAGCTCGTATTCTATGGTTGAGATCTCCATCTAATTCTCCGTTCTCTTGCAAGATAGATCCTAGGTAGCGAAAACGGTCGCTTTTTGTGATCTTCGCTAGATTGCTCCGGTCATTAGTGTGGATAAGTATATAAATGGATAGAGATAGGAAAGCAAACACAAGATGTACGTGGTTCACCCAGATTGGCTACGCCCACGGAATAGAAGAGTTCTCATTAATTGTGAAGGGTTTACACAAGTACATAGGTTCAAGCTCTCCTTTAGTGAGTACAAGTGAATGATTTAGTACAAATGACATTAGGAAATATTGTGGGAGAATGATCTCGTAATCACGAAACTTCTAAGTATCGGAGTGTGGTGTCGTCTTGACTTGCCTTATCTGTCTCATAGGTAGATGTGGCATCTTCTCTGGAAGTACTCTTCCTCCATCCAGGGGTGGTATCTTTAACTGGTGGAGATGCACAAGGTAATGTATCAATTTCACTTGAAGCTTACTTGTAGTTTCAGGCTTGGTCAAGCGCGATACAAACCATGTAGTAGGAGTCCCCCAAGTCGCCGAGCTAGGGGGTCTGCTGAAAGAGGTGACAGACAAGGTAAGCAATCAGAGCTCCGACTGATTGTTCACCTTCTCCCCATCTTGCAGCAGCATGAAGGATAAAGAGAAGAAAAATGAGAAGAGATGATATGAGATACTTTTGCTTTTGAAGAAGTAACGTTCCACAGGCTTATTCTTGAACTGAGCTGGAGGGTTTTTTGGTTTCCTCCAGAGTATAAGGCCGACTGAAGAATTTGAGGGTCAAAACAAGTCCATCAAATCTAGAGTACGTTCCACCCTGCTGATATGGGATACTTTTGCTTTTGACAGAGTAATGGATGTATCGGCACGTGTGCTGTTACGCTTGTCTCCACATGCTTCCTTGTATCCTTCGCACTTGCCCTATCTGTTCCTCAAGCAGATGCGGAATCTTCCCTGGAAACATAAGATGTTGAAGATGAGTACTCGAGAGCAATGCCAGGTAAGTAATCAGGTAAGGGGTTCCAGGCAGTCAGTTCCTGGCTGGAAGCTTGATTCCAAGTGCTGACTGATTGCTCTCTTTCTCCTTGTCTTGCAGGTAAAAACAAGGCCAAAAGAAAAGACAGGGAAAAAGCATGATATGGGATACTCTTGCTTTTAACCCTGATGATATGAGATATTCTTGCTCTAGTATAGCTTGTTTGCAGAGGTATTATCGGGGGGAAAGAAAGCTGAATATTTCGAAAGGCTTCGTTGGGAGTGCCCTCTCAGATATGATGAAGGGTTGAGCATTTTTGCAAGTCTGCCTGTCCGTTGGGGATGGAGGTCGACATATATAGGAGTCTCCCTAACAAGTAGTAATGCTATTCCTTTACCCTGCTTGGTCATAGCACAGTAGTGGGAGCTGCCAGTTTCACATGTTTTAACTCTGTCAGAGCACTTTGAAAAAGTGGTCTGTGGTATATGGCTCTCGAGATTCGGAGAACGATGCCTCTTCGATTTTTGAGAAAGCAATCATGCTGGGGGTCTGACTCTCGAGATTCGGAGAGCAGTGTCTCTTCGATTTTTGAGGAAGTAATCATGTTGGGAGTCTGGCTCTCGAGATTCGGAGGGCGGTGCCTCTTCGATTTTGGAGCAAGCAATCTTGTTGGGAGTGTTGTCTCGAATGTGAGTAAAGGTTGGGCATGTTTGCTAGTCTACCTTGCCACGAAGCACAAAGGTTGACACACAGGGACTTTCCAATTATCCAGCAATGGTACTGTTCCTTTACCCTCTCTTCGATTTTGAGAAAGTAGTCATGTTGGGAGTCTGGCTCTTTAGATTCAGAGGACGGTGCCTCTTCGATTTTGGAGCAAGTAATCTTGTTGGGAGTGTTTTCTCGAATGTGAGTAAAGGTTGGGCATGTTTGCTAGTCTACCTTGCCACGAAGCACAGAGGTTGACACACAGGGACTTTCCAATTATCCAGCAGTGGTACTGTTCCTTTACCCTTGTGGGTAATAATATGGTAACTAGACCTTCAAAATTTATGTGTCTAAACTTTGTTAGTGCTGTTTCTTTGCTATTCTTTTACCTTTCTTGGTCAGAGCGATGTAGTGGGAGCTGCAAGCTTCACGTGCTCAACTTTGGCAGAGAACTTTGGCAAAGTTATCTGTGGTACCCATGAGTTATTGTTGCGTGTGGGAAGTGAGTGATTGAACAGTAAGATTCATGTGCTTTCTACTTCACCAGAAGTCTTCGACAGAATGCCCATAATTTCTGCAAAGCTGAGTGTGTGTGTGACAGGTGCTGACAAGGCTAGAAAAGTAGGTGCCTCTTTGATTTCTGAGATCGGCCCTCGTGGTCTATGAGCAGCCCAGCTTTTGAGAAAGC
Source organism: Malus sylvestris (assembly GCF_916048215.2). Classification (NCBI taxonomy): domain Eukaryota; kingdom Viridiplantae; phylum Streptophyta; class Magnoliopsida; order Rosales; family Rosaceae; genus Malus; species Malus sylvestris. The sequence goes on from NC_062274.1 coordinate 127,822, forward strand.
GAGCGCCTCTTCGATTGATTCGGAGAACGATGCCTCATCGATTTTTGAGAAAGCAATCATGCTGGGGGTCTGGCTCTCGAGATTCGGGGAGCAGTGTCTCTTCGATTTTTGAGAAAGTAATCATGTTGGGAGTCTGGCTCTCGAGATTCGGAGAGCGGTGCCTCTTTGATTTTGGAGCAAGCAATCTTGTTGGGAGTGTTTTCTCGAATGTGAGTAAAGGTTGGGCATGTTTGCTAGTCTACCTTGCCACGAAGCACAGAGGTTGACACACAGGGACTTTCCAATTATCCAGCAATGGTACTGTTCCTTTACCCTCTCTTCGATTTTTAAGAAAATAGTCATGTTGGGAGTCTGGCTCTTTAGATTCGGAGGACGGTGCATCTTCGATTTTGGAGCAAGCAATCTTATTGGGAGTGTTTTCTCGAATGTGAGTAAAGGTTGGGCATGTTTGCTAGTCTACCTTGCCACGAAGCACAGAGGTTGACACACAGGGACTTTCCAATTATCCAGCAGTGGTACTGTTCCTTTACCCTTGTGGGTAATAATATGGTAGCTAGACCTTCAAAATTTATGGGTCTAAACTTTGTTAGTGCTGTTTCTTTGCTATTCTTTTACCCTTCTTGGTCAGAGCGATGTAGTGGGAGCTGCAAGCTTCACGTGCTCAACTTTGGCAGAGAACTTTGGCAAAGTTATCTGTGGTACCCATGAGCTATTGTTGCGTGTGGGAAATGGGTGATTGAACAGTAAGATTCATGTGTTTTCTACTTCCCCAGAAGTCTTTGACAGAATGCCCATAATTTCCGCAAAGCTGAGTGTGCGTGTGACAGGTGCTGACAAGGTTGGAAAAGTAGGTGCCTCTTCGATTTCTGAGATCGGCCCTCGTGGTCTCTGGGGAGCCCAGCTTTTGAGAAAGCGAGCGCCTCTTCGATTTCTGAGATCGGCCTTCGTGGTCTTTGAGCAGCCCAACTTTTGAGAAAGCAAACACCTCTTCGATTTCTGAGATCAACCCTCGTGATCTCTAAGTAGCCCAACTTTTGAGAAAGCAAACGCCTCTTCGATTTCTGAGCAGGCGCCTCTTCGATTTCTGAAGCTCCGTCGAGTGCAGATTTTTATAGGGGCTGGCATTAAGTTCCAAAGCACACTTGAATCTCCACCAGTAGAAGCTTCATTCTTGCACTTCTAAGATCTTGATTTGTCCGACCTCTTCTCTCTTCAACACCTTTGAAAATGTCTGGCCCCTCCGACCGTCGTTTTGACTTGAACCTTGTTGAAGAGGCAGCCCCGCCTTCTCCAGACAACATATGGCACCCATCCTTCGTCTCCCCTACTGGTCCTCTTACCGTTGGGGATTCCGTGATGAAGAATGATATGACCGCTGCGGTGGTGGCCAGAAACCTTCTCACTCCCAAAGATAACAGACTACTTTCCAAACGGTCTGATGAGTTAGCTGTTAAGGATTCGCTGGCTCTCAGTGTTCAGTGTGCAGGTTCTGTGTCTAATATGGCCCAACGCCTATTTGCTCGAACCCGCCAAGTTGAATCATTGGCGGCTGAAGTGATGAGTCTCAAACAGGAGATTAGAGGGCTCAAGCATGAGAATAAACAGTTGCACCGGCTCGCACATGACTATGCTACAAACATGAAGAGGAAGCTTGACCAGATGAAGGAAACTGATGGTCAGGTTTTACTTGATCATCAGAGATTTGTGGGTTTGTTCCAAAGGCATTTATTGCCTTCGTCTTCTGGGGCTGTACCGCGTAATGAAGCTCCAAATGATCAACCTCTGATGCCTCCTCCTTCTAGGGTTCTGTCCAGTACTGAGGCTCCAAATGATCCCCCTCCGGTGCCTTCTCTTTCTGGGGCTCTACCGACTGCTGAGACTTCTCCTAAGCAACCTTTGTGAAGGCTCCCTCTTGTGTGTTTATTTTGACTCATGTATATGTACATATTTGTAGCTTATCGGGAATATCAATAAATAAGCTTTCCTTCATTTCAACGTATTGTGTTAAATACACCAAAGCCTTCTTCGCTAAGTTCTTTGAATTTTCTTTTGTTGAAGCTTGTATGTTGAAGCTTGTATGTTGAAGCTTTCTGAGTGGAGCATGTAGGTTGGGGTAGTGTTCCCTTAATTTCCCGAGTGAGGAAAACTTCTCGGTTGGAGACTTGGAAAATCCAAGTCACTGAGTGGGATCGGCTATATGAATCTTAGAACGCCATTGTGCTCGATCCTGTGTCATGTCCTTCGTTAGATCCAAGTACTCTAAGTCTTTTCTTAGAGTCTCTTCCAAAGTTTTCCTAGGTCTTCCTCTACCCCTTCGGCCCTGAACCTCTGTCCCATAGTCGCATCTTCTAATCGGAGCGTCAGTAGGCCTTCTTTGCACATGTCCAAACCACCGTAACCGATTTTCTCTCATCTTTCCTTCAATTTCGGCTACTCCTACTTTACTCCGGATATCCTCATTCCTAATCTTATCCTTTCTCGTGTGCCCACACATCCAACGAAGCATCCTCATCTCCGCTACACCCATTTTGTGTACGTGTTGATGTTTCACCGCCCAACATTCTGTGCCATACAGCATCGCCGGCCTTATTGCCGTCCTATAAAATTTTCCCTTGAGCTTCAGTGGCATACGGCGGTCACACAACACGCCGGATGCACTCTTCCACTTCATCCATCCAGCTTGTATTCTATGGTTGAGATCTCCATCTAATTCTCCGTTCTTTTGCAAGATAGATCCTAGGTAACGAAAACGGTCGCTCTTTGGTATTTCTTGATCTCCGATCCTCACCCCTAACTCGTTTTGGCCTCCATTTGCACTGAACTTGCACTCCATATATTCTGTCTTTGATCGGCTTAGGCGAAGACCTTTAGATTCCAACACTTCTCTCCAAAGGTTAAGCTTTGCATTTACCCCTTCCTGAGTTTCATCTATCAACACTATATCGTCTGCGAAAAGCATACACCAAGGAATATCATCTTGAATATGTCCTGTTAACTCATCCATTACCAACGCAAAAAGGTAAGGACTTAAGGATGAGCCTTGATGTAATCCTACAGTTATGGGAAAGCTTTCGGTTTGTCCTTCATGAGTTCTTACGGCAGTCTTTGCTCCTTCATACATATCCTTTATAGCTTGGATATATGCTACTCGTACTCCTTTCTTCTCTAAAATCCTCCAAAGAATGTCTCTTGGGACCCTATCATACGCTTTTTCCAAATCTATAAAGACCATGTGTAAATCCTTTTTCCCATCTCTATATCTTTCCATCAATCTTCGTAAGAGATAGATTGCCTCCATGGTTGAGCGCCCTGGCATGAACCCGAATTGGTTGTCCGAAACCCGTGTCTCTTGCCTCAATCTATGCTCAATGACTCTCTCCCAGAGCTTCATTGTATGACTCATTAGCTTAATACCCCTATAGTTCATGCAATTTTGTACGTCACCCTTATTCTTGTAGATAGGCACCAAAGTGCTCGTTCGCCACTCATTTGGCATCTTCTTCGTTTTCAAAATCCTATTGAAAAGGTCAGTGAGCCATGTTATACCTGTCTCTCCCAAAAGTTTCCACACTTCGATTGGTATATCGTCTGGGCCTATTGCTTTTTTATGTTTCATCTTCTTCAAAGCTACAACCACTTCTTCCTTCCGGATTCGACGATAAAAAGAGTAGTTTCTACACTCTTCTGAGTTACTCAACTCCCCTAAAGAATCACTCATTTCATGTCCTTCATTGAAAAGATTATGAAAATAACCTCTCCATCTGTCTTTAACCGCGTTCTCTGTAGCAAGAACCTTTCCATCCTCATCCTTGATGCACCTCACTTGGTTTAGGTCCCTTGTCTTCTTTTCCCTTGCTCTAGATAGTTTATAGATATCCAACTCTCCTTCTTTGGTATCTAGTCGTTTATACATATCGTCGTAAGCCGCTAACTTAGCTTCTCTGACAGCTTTCTTCGCCTCTTGCTTCGCTTTTCTATACCTTTCACCATTTTCATCGGTCCTCTCCTTGTATAAGGCTTTACAACATTCCTTCTTAGCCTTCACCTTTGTTTGTACCTCCTCATTCCACCACCAAGATTCCTTTTGGTGTGGGGCAAAGCCCTTGGACTCTCCTAATACCTCTTTTGCTACTTTTCGGATACAACTAGCCATGGAATCCCACATTTGGCTAGCTTCCCCCTCTCTATCCCACACACATTGGGTGATTACCTTCTCTTTGAAAATGACTTGTTTTTCTTCTTTTAGATTCCACCATCTAGTCCTTGGGCACTTCCAAGTATTGTTCTTTTGTCTTACTCTTTTGATATGTACATCCATCACCAACAAGCGATGTTGATTAGCCACGCTCTCTCCTGGTATAACTTTGCAATCCTTACAAGTTATACGATCCCCTTTCCTCATTAGAAGAAAATCTATTTGTGTTTTTGACGACCCACTCTTGTAGGTGATCACATGTTCTTCTCTCTTCTTAAAGAAGGTGTTGGCTAAGAAGAGATCATATGCCATTGCAAAATCCAAGATAGCTTCCCCATCCTCGTTTCTCTCCCCAAAACCATGGCCACCATGAAAACCTCCATAGTTGCCTGTCTCCCTGCCCACGTGTCCATTTAAATCTCCTCCTATAAATAACTTCTCCGTCTGAGCAATTCCTTGCACCAAGTCTCCAAGATCTTCCCAAAATTTCTCCTTCGAACTCGTATCCAACCCTACTTGAGGTGCGTACGCACTAATCACATTGATAAGTTCTTGTCCTATTACAATCTTGATTGCCATGATTCTATCTCCTACCCTCTTGACATCTACAACATCTTGTACCAAGGTCTTGTCCACGATGATGCCAACACCGTTTCTCGTTCTATTTGTGCCCGAATACCAAAGTTTAAACCCTGAGTTTTCTAGATCCTTTGCCTTACTACCAACCCACTTAGTTTCTTGTAGGCACATAATATTTATCCTTCTCCTCACCATAACTTCCACTACTTCCATAGATTTTCCCGTTAAGGTTCCTATATTCCACGTTCCTAAACGCATTTTGCTCTCTTGAACTCTACCCTTCTGTCCTAGCTTCTTCACCCTCCCCTGTCTAATAGGATCAAAGTACTTCTTTTGTGTGTCCCGGGTAAAGTTGATAGGAGCATATGCTCCCAAACAACTTTGAGTGGAGTCGTTCGAAAAGAAGTTTCTATGGCCCCCTTGCTCATTTAACACTGCATCCGGGTGCCGATGGAGATACAGCGACCCTTGCTCACTTATCACTGTGCTCGGGCCACACAGCGCGCCACTTACGGGTGACGCCCTAGCTTTAGCGCGATTTTGTTCTGGATTCATTTTCATAAGGATTCGACGTGATCATGGAGTGCCGGCTGTCGACTACCTGACGCCCTCCCCCTCCTCCTTTTGATAAGACAACTTACTCTTTGTGCATAGGCATTAATTAAGGCATTGTACATTGTCGGGGATGGTTTCATGCCTGCAGACTTCATAACCTCCAAACACTCTATTGCATCAGTAAATCTACCCGACTTTCCATAAATGTCAACCAATGTGGTATACGTAACTATGTTGGGCAGTAAACCCTGAGCCTGCATCTTCCCCAACAAGCCTTTCACATCATCCCACCTTTGCTGCTCCCCAAAGGAATTGATCATGATGTTATAGGTGGTGGCGCAAGGGGCACACCCACTTTGCTGCATTTCCTCAAACAGCTCCTCCGCCCTTACATGGTGGCTTGACTTGCAATAACAATCTATAAGCGTATTCCAGGTGACGGTGTCCGGGTCGATTCCCTCAGATAGCATCCTTTCAAAGGTAGCCATAGCATTATCAAGACAATTGGACTTTCCACAAGTGTCAATCATGACATTGTAAAAATGCCTATCGGGTCTTACTCCACTGCTCTTCATCTCCCTCAAAACTTGGAACGACTTTTGCCACTCCCCTCTATCGCGGTAGCTGGCTAAAATCCTGCTGAAAACATAAGAATTGGTCTGCACATTGCCAGCTTCCATCTCTTTCAACACAATTCTTGCGCTTTCCCACCTGCCAGCATTTGCATAGGCATCGATGAGCAGGCTGTAAGTGTGCTCATCGGGGGAAATGCCGCTCTTCTCCATCTGGGACACGATGGATTCGGCATCTTTCAGTTGACCTGCCTTTACATAGCCTTTGAGGAGGGCATTGTAGGCCCTGGTCCTGGGTTGCAGTCCTCCTTCTCTCATTTCCTCGAAGATAGCTTCGGCTTCTACTACCCTGCCGGAATTCCCTAAGGATGAGATGACAGCAACCAGAGTGGCGGTTTTGGGGTTCAAGCCAGTGGCCTGGACCATGGCCAGAAGGTGCATAGCCTGGGAGGGCTCGCCGGCTTTAGCAAAACCAGCAATGATGTCGTTGAAGAGCTGGTCATCAATCTCAATGCTCTCGGACTCGATCTCCCTGTAGAGCTTGAGCATGATTGGAGAATCAATCTTGTTGGAGCGGGTGAGGGACTGAATGATCAAGCTGTAGTAGACAAAGTCGGAGCCGTAACCGTCCTGGTGCATGCGGGACATCAAATGGAGGGCCTTCTCGAGGTCGCCGTTGCGAGCACAGGCGCCGATGAGGGCATTGTAGGCGAGGGGAGTGAGGGATTGGCGCTGGGAGAGCAAGAAGGCCTCGAAGAGCTTCTCGGAGCGGCCGAGGGCGTGGATGAGGATGGAGTAGAAGAGTTCATAGGAGAAGCAGAGGTTGTGCTTTTGGAGCCACGAAACGACGGCGTAGGCAAGTCCAATGGAGGAGGAGGAGGAGGAGGCGCAGAGGGATTTGAGGAGAGAGTGCCAGAGTGGGGCGGGGACAGCGCCGTAGGACTGGGCCAGCTGGAACTCCGTCGGGTCGAGTGAGGTTGGGGAGGAGGAGGAGGAGGAGGCAGAATCATCATCGGATGACATGGAGTTGGCGAGGAAGGTGAGGAGGGGACCGAAGTCGTGGGCGGAAGCCGCAGCTTGGTCGTCTCCAAGGCGTCGTGTCGAGTTTGAGGTTGAGGTTGGGGTTGAATGAATCGTAGTTGAGGAAGATGGATTTGGGGGCAGATGGGGTTCGGATGAATTGGTAACGGCAGCGGCTGCGGTGGCGGACAGAGGCCAGACATGGTGGTGGTGGCGGATGAGTATGGACGAAGTAAATTGAATGGAAGGGAAGCAAGTCGAACCTGGCAGTGGCACTGGCAGAAGCATCATCTTTACAATACCTTTGAATTTGATTGATTCAACTTACAAGTGAGAGAGCTGAGTTGAGCATCTACCTCCTCCGGCGGCTCCTCCTCCTCCTCTCCTCCACCAGAGCAGTTGGTGGTGTTGCAGTTACGGATGGCTGTTAAGCGGCGACAACCCCACGCAACTAATTGCTCAACTGGGTATAATTACTGGTATTCTATTGAGTATTTTATCGGTTTGATTTGTTTCTGGGGATAGTTTTGGTGGAGGGAAAGGCCAATCCGAGGGCCTATCTTGGGTGTTGCGGGACATGACGTACCATCCACATAAACCTTAGAGCTACCACGTAACCTTTTCAGATCGAATGTAGAACCACCTGATTGGAAGCTAAGAGGATCCTTAAAGAAATTTAAAGATGTCAAATTTCAATATGATAGTTGATTGGCAGTTTAATATATTATTAATATTTTTTTTTACTCGATGTGTCAAAATTTATTGTTTTAATTACATTTTTTTAAACAAAATTAATAAAAGTTGAGTTATTGTTAGTTTAAAAATAATAAAATAATACTTAAATATGCTAGCATTTAAGGTAAGACAAGAGGAATACTTTTAAGGATTGAGACTTCCTTCCTTGCTAGCCACCGACACCGGCACCGACTACGGTTTCTCCGCTGCAACAATCCCCATGGGGGGTTCACGAGCATCACTTCCTCCGAACTAAGCAGCATCACCTCCCTCCACAAAACTTGAGGATAATTTTCTTTCTTTTGTGGAAACTTTTCCAAATGGCTATGCAACTGTTGTGTAGTTGTAATATATATAGGCTAAATTGGATTAATGATCTTCGTGATGATAAAGTAATCGGAGGATAGCTCCCGTAGTAAAAAAATTCCGATTTAAACTCTTTGTGATAAAAACCGTTATGATTCAAGTCTAAAATTTAACATTTCTGTACTCTTCTCCGTAAACATTCCCACCCCTCCCACCGTGGCTTTTTTCTAGATAGCTTATCACCCACTTGGGTTCTACCTCTGCCCGCCTGCTTCTCTGCATCCCATCTCTCTCTCTCATTTTTCTCTCCAGACTTCCGGCTTGCCTCCTCCTCTCTCTCTATTCAGCTTCATTTTGTTGTTTTTATTATAGATAAGTCGATAGTGTTCATCAAAGGTAGAGGCCAAAACAGACCCATACTTGGCGGTACAAAACAATCAAACCCCAAACAAAGATTACGTGCAATCCTTTACAAGGAGACCCAAGATGAAATTAGGGGATTTAACTAAAAAGGCCTTAAGCCTAAGGGTTTTAAAATAAAAACAAAATAAATTAAACAAAAAAGGGTTTGAAAGGTATTGGGCTTGAAAGCCCAGCCCAATAATTTTGGGTTTAAAATAAATAAATAGAAACAAAATAAAATAAAAGGGGTTGGGTTGGGTTTAAGCACGGCCCAAAGGGCCTGGTTCGAATGGGTTTAGGCCCGAAGGCCTTGGTTTCTTGGTCTTGCCGGAGAAGAAGGCCGGAATTCGGCCGAAACTTCCCTAACTTTAAACGCTCATAACTTTGTCAATATTTAACAAAATCAAGTGATTCACAAACGGAAATTATAGCCCTCGAAGCGACGAAGAGAATGGTACCTCACACGACATCTAACTCGCTGTGGTTTGGCCGGAAAACGCCTCGAAAGCCACTGAGGTCGTCGGAAACTGGGTAAGATTCAAATGAGTATAACTTCTTCAATATTCAACGAAATTGAGTGAAACAAAAAAAGAAAGTTGTAGTTCTCAGTGAGACAAAGAGATTAATACCTTGCACGTCGGCCAACTCGCCGTGGTTTGGCCGGAAATTGTCTCGAATGTCGCCGGAGTCGTCGGGGGAGACTTGGGTGTTCTATGGGTGTTCCGGAGCTTCGCCGAGACAGGGGAGAGAGAGAAGAAAGTTCCAGAGGTGATGGTGGTGTCATAGCTAGGTGGTTATGGTGGTGGGTATGTGAGTGCGTTAGTGTGGGTGTGTGCTCATGGGAGGACGAGAAGGAGAGAGACGAGGGGGAGAGAGCTCGGGTGAGAGGAAGAGAGAGTTACGGTAGAGGTGAGGTAGAAGAGAGAACTGAGAGAGGAGAGTGGGAGACCGGAAAACACAAAAATAAACCAAGGTGGGTCCCATGGGCTCACCAATTAAGGAATAAAACCATTTTTAAATAAAAATAGGGTTGGGGTGTTTCAATTTAGACCTGAATCCTAACACAGTTTACCACGAGATTTTAAATCCAAAATTTTTCATTATGGGAGCTATCATCCGATTAGCCTATGTATATATATTTCTTTGGTTTTTGAGATAAACGTAGGAATAGGACTGCCAATGGGAGCGCAATGACTCCATTGCCGAGGCCCAAGGGAGCTCCAGCAGCTTGAATTCAACGCAGCAACGATGGAGATGGTAATTGATCTTCACAACTAACAAGTTTACTGTTGTCTCTAGTCTGTCTAACAGGATTAACATTTCTAATTTCTTTGAAATGAAACTCTAGTAAGTCAATGAAACTCTAATTTCTTTAATATTGATTTTGGTTTAGCACATACATTAATGGCATAGATTTGACGGATCTTTGTTTCACTAATCAATGTCAGGGACCCGGATGAGGAACAGAGTTGCCTTCTGCCTACAGCACCTGTCTATGGTGTTTTGATGGCAACAGAAAGAGGACTAGGGTTTAAAGAAACAAAAGCAAGGAAGTGAGGATCATGCTCTAATATAGCAATGTCTTGCTCATCTAGATAAATCCAGGCTTCAACCCCATCCCCCGACCTTGTATCCATTAAAACCACCATATTCATGTACACAGGCTCATCTGCACCCCTCTTTCCTCCAACACATGACACCCACGACGGCTTTCCCCACCCAAAATCAACTTCATAAAGACCAAAATTGCACCAGCTGCTAAACCCTATACAATCCAGGCTCTGTCCATCAGCTGCATCTGCACTTGTGCGAGACAAAGTCTCTCTTATCTCCTTGAAAGGCTCACAGAATTTGGTGAGCCCTCTAGTCCCATCTCCTTGTAGGCTTTGTACAAAATCACCATCAAGTTTGCTTATTGCTTCCCTCACATGCTTCGCCAACCTACCCAACTCATGATCACGATCATCATCAACATGAGCTAAGTTGTCCTCCTTTTGATAATTATCTTCAGTACTGCATTGTGACAGTGCGGCTGCCATGGACAGAAAATTTCCCATAGTGTATTCGGAAAATGGTGGCACAGCTCTTCGACGCAAATTCACAGCGTGTGTTATCAGAGTTGTGCTTCGGTTCTGAACAATATTACGTTCGGTCTTCAAGTTAAAGGCAGCCATAATGTGCTTCCAGATGAGTGCCGTGACAACCTCCACACGCGTTGGATTTGGCACCGTTGAGCTGGCTGCTTTTCTCTTGAGTGTGGCCAGAGCAGGAGCATCAAATACAATTCTCCTTGTAACACAGTTTCCCACTTTCAGGAAGCGGTAGTACAAAGCCATCATAGTCGCTTCTCTTGGGTATGCATCATTTTGGGGAAACAAAGATGGTGCATCAAACTTACCCTTGGTATAAATATAATGAGGAGTGTTAGGAGTCGCTATGTAGCGAAATGTTGCAGCGGCCCAAGCTTTGAAGAAGGCGCTCAAAGCGGTTCCATCAACAACCATATGTGAGACAAAGGCACCCAGAACGAAACCGCCGCATGCAAAGTTGGTGATTTGCATCATAGCTACATGAGCTCCGGGAGCTGCTTCGTGCCAACTAGCCTCACCGGGAAGGAACTGACTGATGAATGAGAGATCAGGATGGTTGAGAAACTGGGAGAGATTGGAGTCAACTTCGGCCTCTATGTAACGAGCCCGCTCGTCATTGCAATCAATAGAAAGACTATCTCTAATTCTACCGGCAAGTGGGTGAAAGTGAGTCAAGGTTTCTGAGAGGGATTGCTTTAGCAGTTGGGACCTCATTGGAGTAGTAATATTAATATTAATGGGGTGAATGGAGGACGAGGGGTTAAAGAAGAGGATCATGGGTACATAGATGGAGGGAATGAACTGGTCTAAAAGGGAGAGCTTGTGGGTTCTCAGGTGTTGGGGTGTTGGGGAAGAGGGTTTGATGCACTCATCGGAAATTATCTTGACTTGCATCTTGGACGTCGACATCTTGATTAGCTCAATTAGCTAGGTAGGTGATAGATGATTCAGTTCCTGATGACTGATGATATTATATACGTAACACTAGCTAGCCAGCTGAGCTAGTGATTTCTTCTATTAATGGTTAAGGATTTCAACATCAGATTTCATCATCCGTTTGGATCCTCTTTTAGGATTTTCTCTACTAGGACTAGGATGTGTTGTGCTCGACTTTAATATTCTATTGATTGCTAACGATTTTATGATTAATCCGGATTCTGTGCTAGGATTTCCAATTTCCTCTACTAAGATGTGCTAAGTCTATTAATTAATTATTAAGATTTTCATGTCCTTAACCAACAAAAGTAACAAATCACTTTGCTAAAAAAAAAAAAAAAGATTACATGACTACTGTAACAAAAAAAGGAATGAGGATCCTCTTTGTGAGAATCTTGGAGATCCTTAAATCATGTCCGTTTATCGTACATCATACGGTTAGTTTTAGTTATATTTAATTTTAAATCAAAATATTTAAAATAGTTTCTAACCGTACGATGTACGATAAACGTACATGATTTGAAGATTCTCAGAATCCTCACAAAGAGGAACCGGAAATGATACCCATTCCAAAAAAGGAAAAGGATTTCACGGTCCCTTCGGAGACATAAGATAAAAATTATTGACTAACAAATGACGATCAAAAGAATAGAGACCGAAAGAATTTGGGAAAAGAAAAACTAATGAAAAGAACTTGAAAATTTTGAGTTTTAACGATAATGACAAAATAAATGGTAAAATGAATAATACCAAGATTGACTTTTTAGTATAAAAATATGATTTTATCATTAAAGTAAACAGTACCAGAAATTTTTCGTTAAAACTCTCTAAAAAAATGATAAAAGAAATAGTACGTCAAAGAAAAGAAAAAAAAGAGAGAGCGCAGGCTTGGGCTTCTTTATCGGGCCATTTGGATTGGATCACTCGGTTCGCAGTTGAGACTCTTTGTTGCTAGAAAAAAAAGAAGAGAGTTTTAACGAAACACTCATGGTACTGTTTATTTTAAAGAAAAATCATATTTTTAATCTAAAAAATCACTTATAATACTATTCACTTACAACATCTTTTTGTCATTTTGATTAAAACTCAAAGTTTTCAAACATTTTTCGTTAGTTTTTCTAAAAAAGAATCGTTATTTGGAGTTTCATGCTAAAAGTAAAAGATCCCGGGCCGCCTCCTAATTCATCTATCTAATTTTTTTTTTCTCTCCTTCCATTCCTGCTCGCATCTCATTGGAACCCTCAGTTTCGTCCACATTCTAAGGAACACATACCATTAGCTCAACTAGGACCACCAGCATTCTAGATCCCCTCTCATTAACTTTCACGCCTATTTTGTAATTCTTTCCGGAGTAATTAAACATTTTCTCCTGGAGGCAATTCAGCGAGCTTCGGAGGAGTCCCAAGTACTCGTTCCATATCAAAACGAACTTCGATATTGCAAATGCTGTATCCAACAACCATCAGCCATACAGCAGCTTCGCAAATTCCGGTGCAGTTGTCTCTGTTACACTTGTCTGTACCAACACATACCAGTTGTTTAACACGGTTACTTCCAGTTTGTGAACTTGATAAGAACATGTGAGATTGCTATCCCTAAATTTAAGAGTGATATTGATATGAGATGGCTCCACTTCAACTTATAGATCCATTTATTTTTATTTTTATTTTTATTTTTATTTTTATTTTTTTGGAAAATACTTCCATTACAGGAAGGATTGCCCGAAACTTAAACCGCAAGTTAAAGACAGCTCATTCCAGAGGCAAACCTTCATTTGGCGAGGATCAGAAACAGCCAAAAGCCGCTTGATGAATGTATTCATCGCAACCACAACATCGTCTCCAGCACTGCTGGTCAGTTCCTTCAAATTTGAAGACATTTAACCAAGAGTCACAGAGAGATTTATGGACCTTTATAAATAAATCTACTAATTTCAGAAGCAATAATGACTAACTATGATTGTTTTTCTCGTTTGAAAAAATCACAGTAGTACAATTCACATTAGATAGCTACAATATGTTGTGGATGATGGCGCAGCCAACTAGTAAGATCTTTTCAACCTAAAAATTTACCTCAGACAATAACAGTTATAAATTAATAATAGTAGTGTGGGTCTTGAGATGTTCTAACAAAAAGCACTTAGAATTTAGTCACAAGCCTACCATGCTCAGCTGCCAGCCACGAACCTAAACATTTAGCCAACCGAAAGTAGTTGGGATAAGCAGAGGGGATGTTGTTGACCTTTAAATTTTGGGGTTCAAGAGACTTGAGATATTCCAACAATTCATTTTGTCCGCCCGAGGATTTCCTACCAACTTGGTTATTTAGTTCCTCAATCTCTGCTTCAAGTAACTCAATGTACTTCTTAGCATCTATTCTCTCAGGGCCAGAAACATTATTCCACCTAATAACTTCACCTGCCACGTTCTTCTGTGTACCAGGTGCATAATCTGGTGCATCCTGTAACAGTCACTGGGCCCATTTAAAGTTTGTACAGCGGAACCTCTCAAAAACTAAAATAGAAAGATTGAAAAAAGTCCTTTAAACGACTATGAAAAATGTATCAGAAACATCTGAATAGTGAATGTCACAAACTCTGCATATTACTAAGGAGAAGCAGGAGTTTGCATGTTAATAACGCAGGGGTCAGATGATTGAACTTGCCATCAGGGCCTAATCTCAGTGCCATCAGAAAAACACAATAACAAATAAATGGTAAGCCAAAGCCTTCAAAAACAAGTTATGGTTTTTCTTCGGTAAATGGTAATGTAGTAAACGGTTTCCTCAATGGCCAAAAGGATGAGTATGGTTCATAGATAGAACTTGAAAAAAAAATGAGAAAAATATAAAATGAGAAAAATATTACCTTCTTGTCTTGCACTTCAGGAAGAGCAGCTGAATGCTCTAAACCTTGCTGAAGTTCCAACCTGTACTGTGCATTCTGAAACATAAATCCAGTCATCATGATACTGTACAAGAGTTGTGCAAGATTTTCTGCGACCTGAGATGGAAGTCAACCAATCCCACTAAGTACATAAATTCCTTAAATGCAACAACTAAGAAAACATGCACATGAAATTTGCATCAGTTTAAATCAGTCAGCCACCCAAATTCCAACATAAGGAACCCATCAGATAAGATGTTACTATACTCAAGCTGCTATGGTGACGAAAAGAAAGAATAATAGTTATAGACTTACGGTGGTGAGTGTCACTGCAAAAAATTGTGGGGGTAATGTTCCAATCATATTTGTCACTGCTTGGCGCATTGCACCAACAACCTACTTGAGTAAGCGTGAAAAGTGTTGTCAATTCAGTGAGAAGGCATGGAAATTGCATAAGTAGTAGTAATAAACCCTCATTGACATTAAGATGGTATGCACTAATGGCAACATATAAAATACCTGCTGGGGTGCCCTTTTTACAAACAGCTCCATGAATTCTGGCTGCACATTTTTTACATACTCCAACAGAATTTCTCTCCTGCTCTTTGGCTGTCGAGTTGAAGAAAGTATCCAGCAAGTAGTTCAGTCAATGATATGAGCTAGCTAGTAAAACAATCATATATGTGTTTCAACTAAATATTTGGCGAAATGAAGCACGACGCGTTGATTCAAAGCTCTAGTTTGCGGGTATTGTTACCATCTGAGCAATATCATCATCCATAATCCATATCATTTGTTCCAGTAACATACAACACTCAAATACACTATAATTACGATTTATAACTGGCTAGTAAACGACAACTAGACTAGCATAACATTAACAAAGGAGAGTAAAATTGAGATGGTACCAGAGTGGTGGCGTTGCGAGGGTTGGAATCGGCAGAGGCCTTGGGAGTGTCGCTCTTTGAGGCCTCTGTTTTTCGTGGGAAGCTGACCGAGAAGGAAGAACACGGCCCAGCCCGACACTGTGCGGCAGAAGAGGAGGAAGAAGAAGACGACGACGACGACGACGGCAGAGAAAATTTGGGTAAGATGAAAGAGGGCTTGACCGTCAACGAAAACATGATTTGGTTAGCCTGCCCTTTTCCTCCTAAAACTCCAAAAAGTTAGAATTCAATTAAGTCGAAATCCCCTAATATCCCTGCTGCTGGTGCACCTGTACCTCTACTCTAGCACTGTTCTTACCATCGACACCAGCAGACACGACCAGTGGGTGAGACTTGAGACTTCACAGTGCCCCGCTGGGATGAGGAGCCGAGGCCTTTGCACGTGTGCTTTAAACGTGCGTATAATATACTCCATTGAAAGTACCATGCGGCGGCTACACTATTGGTTACTCCTTCACTTTTTTTACTCTATAAAATCACTTTTGATACTATCTATTTACAATATTTTTTTGTCATTTGGGTTAAAATTCAAAATTTTCAAGCTATTTTTATTAATTTTCCTTAATATTTAGTTAACTTCGTATTAACCCGAACAAAAAACACAAAAAATAACGCATGTTTGCTCACCATCATCATCCACCGTTGGTAATGTTACTACCATATTTATTATTATTTAATGAATTTAAATTTTGATATTCCGTTTTCGTTACCTAGGATCTATCTTGCAAAAGAACGGAGAATTAGATGGAGATCTCAACCATAGAATACAAGCTGGATGGATGAAGTGGAAGAGTGCATCTGGCGTGTTGTGTGATCGTCGTATGCCACTGAAGCTCAAGAGAAAATTTTATAGGACGGCAATAAGGCCGGCGATGCTGTATGGCACAGAATGTTGGGCGGTGAAGCATCAACACGTACACAAAATGGGTGTAGCGGAGATGAGGATGCTTCGTTGGATGTGTGGGCACACGAGAAAGGATAAGATTAGGAATGAGGATATCCGGGATAAAGTAGGAGTAGTCGAAATTGAAGGAAAGATGAGAGAAAATCGGTTACGGTGGTTTGGACATGTGCAAAGAAGGCCTACTGACGCTCCGATTAGAAGATGCGACTATGGGACAGAGGTTCAGGGCCGAAGGGGTAGAGGAAGACCTAGGAAAACTTTGGAAAAGACTCTAAGAAAAGACTTAGAGTACTTGGATCTAACGAAGGACATGACACAGGACCGAGCACAATGACGTTCTAAGATTCATATAGCCGATCCCACTCAGTGACTTGGATTTCCCAAGTCTCCAACCGAGAAGTTTTCCTCACTCGAAAAATTAAGGGAACACTACCCCAACCTACATGCTCCACTCAGAAAGCTTCAACATACAAGCTTCAACAAAAGAAAATTCAAAGAACTTAGCGAAGAAGGCTTTGGTGTATTTAACACAATACGTTGAAATGAAGGAAAACTTATTTATTGATATCCTCGATAAGCTACAAATATGTACATATACATGAGTCAAAATAAACAAACAAGATGGAGCCTTCACAAAGGTTGCTTAGGAGAAGTTTCAGCAGTCGGTAGAGCCCCAGAAAGAGAAGGCATCGGAGGGGGATCATTCGGAGCCTCAGTACTGGACAGAACCCTAGAAGGAGGAGGCATCAGAGGTTGATCATTTGGAGCTTCATTACGCGGTACAGCCCCAGAAGACGAAGGCAATAAATGCCTTTGGAACAAACCCACAAATCTCTGATGATCAAGTAAAACCTGACCATCAGTTTCCTTCATCTGGTCAAGCTTCCTCTTCATGTTTGTAGCATAGTCATGTGCGAGCCGGTGCAACTGTTTATTCTCATGCTTGAGCCCTCTAATCTCCTGTTTGAGACTCATCACTTCGGCCTCCAATGATTCAACTTGGCGGGTTCGAGCAAATAGGCGTTGGGCCATATTAGACACAGAACCTGCACACTGAACACTGAGAGCCAGTGAATCCTTAACAGCTAACTCATCAGACCGTTTGGAAAGTAGTCTGTTATCTTTGGGAGTGAGAAGGTTCCTGGCCACCACCGCAGCGGTCATATCATTCTTCATCACGGAATCCCCAACGGTAAGAGGACCAGTAGGGGAGACGAAGGATGGGCGCCATATGTTGTCTGGAGAAGGCGAGGCTGCCTCTTCAACAAGGTTCAAGTCAAAACGACGGTCGGAGGGGCCAGACATTTTCAAAGGTATTGAAGAGAGAAGAGGTCGGACAAATCAAGATCTTAGAAGTGCAAGAATGGAGCTTCTACTGGTGGAGATTCAAGTGTGCTTTGGAACTTAATGCCAGCCCCTATAAAAAGCTGCACTCGACGGAGCTTCAGACATCGAAGAGGCGCCTGCTCAGAAATCGAAGAGGCGTTTGCTTTCTCAAAAGCTGGGCTGCTTAGAGACCACGAGGGTTGATCTCATAAATCGAAGAGGTGTTTGCTTTCTCAAAAGTTGGGCTGCTCAAAGACCACGAAAGCCGATCTCAGAAATCGAAGAGGCGCTCGCTTCCTCAAAAGCTGGGCTCCTCAGAGACCACGAGGGCCAATCTCAGAAATCGAAGAGGCACCTACTTTTCCAGCCTTGTCAGCACCTGTCACACGCATACTCAGCTTTGCGGAAATTATGGGTATTCTGTCGAAGACTTCTGGGGAAGTAGAAAACATATGAATCTTACTGTCCAATCACCCATTTCCCACACGCAGCAATAGCTCATGGGTACCACAGATAACTTTGCCAAAGTTCTCTGCCAAAGTTGAGCATGTGAAGCTTGCAGCTCCCACTACATCGCTCTGACCAAGAAGGGTAAAAGAATAGCAAAGAAACAGCACTAACAAAGTTTAGACCCATAAATTTTGAAGGTCTAGCTACCATATTATTACCCACAAGGGTAAAGGAACAGTACCACTGTTGGATAATTGGAAATTCCCTGTGTGTCAACCTCTGTGCCTCGTGGCAAGGTAGACTAGCAAACATGCCCAACCTTTACTCACATTCGAGAAAACACTCCCAATAAGATTGCTTGCTCCAAAATCGAAGAGGCACCGTCCTCCGAATCTCGAGAGCCAGACTCCCAACATGACTACTTTCTCAAAAATCGAAGAGAGGGTAAAGGAACAGTACCATTGCTGGATAATTGGAAAGTCCCTGTGTGTCAACCTCTGTGCTTCGTGGCAAGGTAGATTAGCAAACATGCCCAACCTTTACTCACATTCGAGAAAACACTCCTAACAAGATTGCTTGCTCCAAAATCGAAGAGGCACCGCCCTCCGAATCTTGAGAGCCAGACTCCCAACATGATTACTTTCTAAAAAATCGAAGAGACACTGCTCCCCGAATCTCGAGAGCCAGACCCCCAGCATGATTGCTTTCTCAAAAATCGAAGAGGCATCGTTCTCCGAATCAATCGAAGAGGCGCTCGCTTTCTCAAAAGCTGGGCTGCTCAGAGACCACGAGGGCCGATCTCAGAAATCGAAGAGGCACCTTCTTTTCTAGCCTTGTCAGCACCTGTCACACGCACACTTAGCTTTGCGGAAATTATGGGCATTTTGTCGAATACTTCTGGTGAAGTAGAAAGCACATGAATCTTACTGTTCAATCACCCACTTCCCACACGCAACAATAGCTCATGGGTACCACAGATAACTTTGTCAAAGTCTCTGCCAAAGTTGAGCACGTGAAGCTTGCAGCTCCCACTACATCGCTCTGACCAAGAAAGGTAAAAGAATAGCAAAGAAACAGCACTAACAAAGTTTAGACACATAAATTTTGAAGGTCTAGCTACCATATTATTACCCACAAGGGTAAAGGAACAGTACCACTGCTGGATAATTGGAAAGTCCATGTGTGTCAACCTCCGTGCTTCGTGGCAAGGTAGACTAGCAAACATGCCCAACCTTTACTCACATCCGAGAAAACACTCCCAACAAGATTGCTTACTCCAAAATCGAAGAGGCACCGCCTTCCGAATCTCGAGAGCCAGACTCCCAACATGATTACTTTCTCAAAAATCGAAGAGACACTGCTCCCCGAATCTCGAGAGCCAGACCCCCACCATGATTGTTTTCTCAAAAATCGAAGAAGCATCGCTCTCCGAATCTCGAGAGCCAGATACCACATACCATTTTTTCAAAGTGCTCTGACAGAGTTAAAACATGTGAAGCTGGCAGCTCCCACTACCGTGCTATGACCAAGCAGGGTAAAGGAATAGCATTACTACTTGTTGTTAGGGAGACTCCTATATATGTCGACCTCCATCCCCAACGGACAGGCAGACCTGCAAAAATGCTCAACCCTTCCTCATATCTGAGAGGGCACTCCCAACGACGCCTTTCGAAATATTCAGCTTTCTTTCCCCCCGATAATACCTTTGCAAACAAGCTATACTAGAGCAAGAATATCTCATATCATCAGGGTTAAAAGCAAGAGTATCCCATATCATGCTTTTTCCCTGTCTTTTCCTTTGGCCTTGTTTTTACCTACAAGACAAGGAGAAAGAGAGCAATCAGTCAGCACTTGAAATCAAGCTCTCAGCCAGGAACTGACAGCCTGGAACCCCTTACCTGATTACTTACCTGGCATTGCTCTCGAGTACTCATCTTCAACATCTTATGTTGCCAGGGAAGATACCGCATCTGCTTGAGGAACAGATAGGGCAAGTGCGAAGGATACAAGGAAGCATGTGGAGACAAGCGTAACAGCACACGTGCCGATCCATCCATTACTCTGTCAAAAGCAAAAGTATCCCATATCAGCAGGGTCGAACGTACTCTAGATTTGATGGACTTGTTTTGACCCTCAAATTCTTCAGTCGGCCTTATACTCTGGAGGAAACCAGAAAACCCTCCAGCTCAGTTCAAGAATAAGCCTGTGGAAAGTTACTTCTTCAAAAGCAAAAGTATCCCATATCATCTTTTCTCATTTTTCTTCTCTTTATCCTTCATGCTGCTGCAAGATGGGGAGAAGGTGAACAATCAACCGGAGCTCTGATTGCTTACCTTGTCTGTCACCTCTTTCAGCAAATCCCCTAGCTCGGCGACTTGGGGGACTCCTACTACATGGTTTGTATCGCGCTTGACCAAGCCTGAAACTACAAGTAAGCTTCAAGTGAAATTGATACATTACCTTGTGCATCTCCACCAGTTAAAGATACCATCCCTGGATGGAGGAAGAGTACTTCCAGAGAAGCTGCCACATCTACCTATGAGACAGATAAGGCAAGTCAAGATGATACCACACTCCGATACTTAGAAGTTTCGTGATTACGAGATCATTCTCCCACAATATTTCCTAATGTCATTTGTACTCTAATGTCATTTGTACTAAATCATTCACTTGTACTCACTAAAGGAGAGCTTGAACCTATGTACTTGTGTAAACCCTTCACAATTAATGAGAACTCTTCTATTCCGTGGACGTAGCCAATCTGGGTGAACCACGTACATCTTGTGTTTGCTTTCCTATCTCTATCCATTTATATACTTATCCACACTAATGACCGGAGCAATTTAGCGAAGATCACAAAAAGCGACCGTTTTCGCTACCTAGGATCTATCTTACAAGAGAACGGAGAATTAGATGGAGATCTCAACCATAGAATACGAGCTGGATGGATGAAGTGTAAGAGTCCATCCAGCATTGTTGTGTGACCGTCGTAGGCCACTGAAGCTCAAGGGAAAATTTTATAAGACGACAATAAGGCCAGCGATGTTGTATGGCACAGAATGTTGGGCGGTGAAACATCAACATGTACACAAAATGGGTGTAGCAGAGATGAGGATGCTTCGTGGGATGTGTGGGCACACGAGAAAGGATAAGATTGAGAATGAGGATATCCGAGGTAAAGTAGGAGTAGCCGAAATTGAAGGAAAGATGAGAGAAAATCGGTTCCGGTGATTTGGACATGTGCAAAGAAGGCCGACTGACGCTCCGGTTCGAAGATGTGACTACGGGACAGAGGTTCAGGGCCGAAGGGGTAGAGGAAGACCTAGGAAAACTTTGGAAGAGACTCTAAGAAAAGGCTTAGAGTACTTGGATCTAACGGAGGACATGACACAAAACCGAGCGCAATGGCGTTCTAGGATTCATATAGCCGACCCCACTTAGTGGGAAAAGGCTTTGTTGTTGTTGTTGTTGTTGTTTATTTATTCTATAGATTTTAAAATTTAAACGTATCTACATTGGTGAGCATCATCATCAATTCAGCATAATGAGAAAATATTTTGCGAGAAAAATCATGTAAACTGATTATTACCACAATTCTAAGTGTGCATTTGGTGCATCAGACAAACGAGACCACACTTGACTAGCTTCAAAAACCTAACAAGATCAAACGAACGCGTCTTAAATATTTATTTCAGATGTGGCACGAAGCAGAGTGTCAGCAACAAAACTGTTTCGTCTCGTCTCGAATGGTGGGCTATAGCATAAGAAGTGTTTGAGTTTTTTAACATTAAAAATACTAATTAGTTGGGCTACTGTATCACCTTTTTATTATCCTAATCCATTTAACTAATGAAAAACTTGAAAAGAAAAGCTAAGAAAACTTTCTTAAAAGTGTAATTTTTCATAGACTATCTGTCACCTCACAGTTTAATATCAATTATTATGCTAACATTATAAAACATTTGCTAAAAATATGAGATGACATAGAGTTCATAAAGAATCCACTTTGAAAGAGTCACCTTAACATTTCTTTAAGTTTACGTCCTAAGTTTGCTTTTAAAGAATATAAAACGGTAAAAGTATTTTAAATAGGAGTGTTTTGGTAGGGTTACTGTACAAAAACTCTCATACCAAACTTTTGGAATGACAAATTTATTATCATTACCATACCAAAATTTTGATATGTTAAAAAATTCGGATGATATAGTATGGTAATGGTAATTATCACTTTGATTTGGACTACTTATTTTGGGCTAAAATTTGACTTTTTCAACCGAATTCAAGGCTTGAACATTTGCTTTTTCTTTTTTTATGGCTTTACATATACGGTCAGGGGCGGATCCACAGTGGGGTCGTCGGGGTCGCACGACCCCTTGGAAACCATGGAAACAACCTTGAAGCTCCCATACGCGACCTCTTGGAGCTGGGGTCGTCGGGGTCGGAGTCGCACGCCAAGTGTTCGACAAAAATCCTGAACGAAGCTCGGCACTGCAGGAAGAGGAAGAAGAAGTTGCGCGCTTCTTTTTTTTCAAAACATACGGGCAAAACGGCGTCGTTTTGGCCCAGGTCTGAACAAAAAACAAATGCCCAGCGTGTCCTGGGCAGGTCTGAACAAAAAAAAAATACCCAATGTGTCCTATCAGCCCTATTTTACACAGATCCGAATCCCTTCTTTCTAAAACCCCCAAATTTCTTTTGTTTTCTCCTCCTCCTCCAACCCTAATTCATATTTATTTTGATTATGTTGGTGGTTTGTTTATATTGTGAGTATTTATTTTGAATATTTTGTATATGTAGAATATATTTAATTTAATTGAAATTCAATTCATATTTATTTTGATTATATTGATGATTTGTTTATATTGTGAGTTTTTATTTTCATTATTTTTTATATGTAGAATGCAAGATGAGATATTTAATTTAATTGAAATCCAATTCATATTTATTTTGATTATGTTGATGGTTTGTTTATATTGTGAGTATTTATTTTGAATATTTTGTATATGTATAATATATTTAATTTAATTGAAATTCAATTCATATTTATTTTGATTATATTGATGATTTGTTTATATTGTGAGTTTTTTCATTTTAACACCAATTATTTTGTTAAAAATTATTAAAAAAATTTAGTATTGTTCCATGCACAGATTAATTCGACACTGCACCAAACGCCCGACTAATGTAGTTAGTACTATCCGACGACTATTTATCATATCCGACTGAAATAGTCAGTACAGTCCGAAGTACCAAACGAGGCTAAAAAAAAATTTCGCGCTGCGCGCGCTATGACCCCACAAACATTATTTCCTGGATCCGCCACTGTATACGGTGGCCTAAAGTGGAAACCAAAATAGAATCCTTGCGATGAGAAACCACAGGCAACAAGCACAGGCACAGAGGCAACAAGCACACCAACACCAATTCCTTTAGAGAGTGGGAGAGAGTGTCAAAGAGGGAAAGTGTGGAATGAAAGAGGCAATGAAGGGTTTTTTTTTTTTTTTTTTTTTTTTTTTCTTTTCTAAATATTGTATAATTATATATATATATATATATTTTTTATTTGTTGGTACGGCACGGTAATACCATCGGTAATAGTATCGAATACTAATGATGTATCAAAAATGTTTGATTCGGTACAATACCATATCATTACCAATTGGCATAAAATCAGTATGGAACGATTGACATGGAAATTTGGCAATATATTTCACCCCTAAATTCTTATTTTTCTTTTCGAACAACGATATTATCTACACTAAGAGAGAGGGGAGCGAACCTAGCCTCACAATGGGCTCGCTTTTAAAAATAATCGAATCTAAGACTTCCACCTCTAATTTTAAATGCTAAAAATTAATCACTTTAACCAACGCTAAAAAAATGAATAGTTTAATTGATGAGTTGAGGGACTCAAATTGTAGTAATGATTCTTCCAACATAACTCATTTTGACAAAATTCTGACAAAGTTGACGAAAACGACCATAGCTACACATTTTTTATGAGTTGAGGGACCAATGGTAATTAATTTTTAGTTGAAGAACTATTGCTCCAATTGGATTAAAGTTGATGGATCATTACTTCAATTTGATTAAAATTGAGGAACTATTGTTATAATTTAGTCAAAATTAAATTAAGCATACTATTATATAATTTTGTGCAAGCACCAAAAATAAAAAAATTGAGCATTGCTTTCGTGGTAACCCACCTACCCAATAATTTCGGAGGCAGATTGTCTACCCCTGTTATGGTGCCATTCTTATTTCCTTGAATCACGGTTAAGCCATTTTAAATTTTTTTATTAAATTTTTAATAAAAATAATAAGATAAAAAATAATAAAAGTATAAAATGTTGACGGAAGGGAGACCATAATTTCAGGCTCCGCCGTTGGAGAGACAGTAGTCTACTCTATCGTAGTGCCAGGTGCCAGACTGCCAACCCCCACACCCCAAGCCATTGCACGACCTCAAGTCTCAGCCTCTGCTGGCGGTGGGAGGGCGGTGGTGCGCGGTGGTCGACCTGTTTCGTAATTCATTCTTCCAGATTCCAACCCCAAAACCCACACAAAGCAAAATCAAATAAAACAGAGAGGAGAGTGTTTGAGTCAAAGAGACCCGCCGTGCCACTTGTACTGTACCAATGGCTTTTCATTTCCAGCGCCGCCGCCTCCACTACTACCACCGCTTTCGCTTTCTTCTTCCCCTCATTTCGGCCATATCCGGAGCCCTTCTCGTCCTCTTCGCTCTTCTCTTGGTTCTTGCTCCTTCCCCTCTCGATGTCAATAACCTCCATCAACCGCGTCATTCTTCTACGGTACACTCTCCCTCCCGCATTTTCTTCTTATTCACAATTAACAATTCGTATGATTGGATTCGTATCCTAATTTCCTCTTTTCCTTCTAGTTCGATGTTGCCGTGGACGACGATGCCGTTTCTGCACGGCTTACTGTCTTTCGTGTTCCAGTTAGGGGCTTTTCTCTTTCCTTCTCAATTTCGGATGTCAACCTTAATGTAATGTTAGGTTTTGTTTGGATCTTTACGGCTTCACTTTACTTGTTCAAAATCAGAGCGGTGGAGGGAGATTGGATCGTGATATTTGGAGCTCCAGGAATTCCAAATTCTACTATGGATGCAGCAATGGCACCAAGAAATTTCCAAGTCTGTTTCCTTTTCCAGTTTGCATTTCATTTAGTATACCCCACTCTATAAGATTTCGTAATTGATTGACCAAAATTATGCATTGTTGCTGCCTACTTGTGGTTTCTGTTATATGTTTGTTTCATATGGTTTTCGTAAAATGACACTTCCGTTTGTGTTCACAATGACATTGGTGTTTAGAATTTCATCCTGAATAGCTGTATTGTTCATATTTGCAGATGTTGATGAAATTACGCGTCCTAATAGGTACTTGGCGATTGCAACCAGTGGAGGCTTGAATCAACAAAGAACTGGGGTAACTTACGATTTTACTTTTGTTTATCTTCTGCAGCATTATAGTCATAGTTACTGCATTGATGTTTCCTTGAGGATGTCTGAGAGGATACTTGATTCCACCCTAACTCTGACAGTTCAACTGATGCATAACCAGGGTAAAAACATAAAGGGGTTAAAATATAGACTAAAGCCTCATTTGGCAGCTCGGACTGTACAGTTCGGATTAGTCGGGCACTTGGTACTGTGTCGGATTAATCTGTGCGTCGGATAATTTGTTGAACTATAATAATTTTCTAAAAAAATTTCACCATATAATCGTTGTTGAAATGAAAAAGGGGAGAAAAAAAAAAAAAGCCACAAACCAAGAAAATTCAGAGGACTTTGTTTTCTATTATTCCTCAATTTTTTTGGAGAGGAAATGCACACAGAGGACTTCGTTTTTTATTTCAACAAACCAAGAATACTCATCGGAGAGAAAATTGGGGCTGACTGTGATTTTGGGCATTGGGCTGGGGAAGGGCATTGACGGAATCCGATTTGGAGAAGGAGGGGAAGAGCCAAGTGGTGCCTCCAGATATCAGCCAAATACGCTGGATCGACAATGCCCAACAACCACGATGTTGTCCCTGCGTGACTTCCTTCGAAGGCGGACAGGAATACAGGGTTGTACTCGGCTTTTGAGATGGCAGATTCCTCAGCTTCCTCTGCCCCTCTTCTCTGTACAACCCTGTGGAACGTGCCGTTTGGCCGCCGTTCTCCACTCATCTCTCTCTCACTCTCTTCCTTGTTCCTCTGTGTGCTTTCCGCCGGATGAGACGGGAAATTGCCCGGCGATTGATTGCAGAGGAGTGGCAGCCGAGGTGGAGAACTCGTCGAGGAACTGCTCGAAGGCCCAATCTAAGAAATCGTTAGGGGCGGCCTCTTGGTCGCATTTGTGCTTCTTGATTATATAGTATTTGTATAGTATTTTTCGCTTTTAGTGGGGAACTTACTTTACCTATAACTTTGGTAGATAACAGATGCTGTTGTAGCAGCTCGTATACTGAATGCTAGTCTTGTTGTTCCAAAGTTGGACCAGAAATCTTTCTGGAAGGATGCAAGGTCAGTCCTTGAATCATATCTATGCTGCCATATTTACATGCAATCCAGATTTTGTAATCGCATGGACATGTCTCAATCAATTGTTTTCTTTTGCAGTAACTTTTCAGAGATTTTTGATGTTGATTGGTTTATATCATTTCTGTCAAAAGATGTTAAAATCATAAAACAGCTTCCAAGGAAGGGAGTTAACATGTGGACGCCATCCACTATGCGTGTTCCAAGGAAGTGTAGTGAAAGATGTTATCAAAATCGTGTATTACCTGTTCTTTTGAAAAGGCATGTAAGTTTTCAGTTCTCTTAAGCTTCTAATTCTTGTAGAATGTAGAAACTTCTTTTCCTTTGTAAGTTGCATCAGTACTGCCTTCTCCTTTGCTTACTTTTGTATCCTGCAGTTTGTTTGCCAACTGTTAATTTTGAAATACATGATATTTCCATATTTCATGCACTTACATTTTATCCAGTGCCCAATCTTGTGGACCAAATGGTTCTTGTCTGAAAATCTCGTGGTCAGACATTTTGTTTCGCTAAGAATTTTATTGCATTTGAAATAAAAACAATATATTCAGGCTCGCAAGCACATGAGCCAAGCCCCAGGTTTGGACTCGTTTACTAAATATGTATAAGTTTAGCTTTGATCATGGCTCTAGTGAATGATTTGATCCCTTAATGGATGGCACTGCTTGTTTGCATCCCTAGATACGTCTTCTTGAATTATCTTTCTACAAGTATACATAATTTATGGAAAAGGCACTTATTAGTTTTCATTCTGTGACAGGCTATTCAGCTCAACAAGTTTGATTACAGACTTTCAAACAGGTTGAATACAGATCTGCAAAAATTAAGATGTAGAGTCAACTACCATGCTTTAAAGTTTACTGACCCAATACAGAAAATGGCCAAAAAGTTGGTTCATCAAATGAGGATGAGAAGCAAGCATTATATTGCATTGCACCTGAGGTAATTTTATCCATCTTTTTTTACTTTTTATGTTTAGAACAACCATTTAACTAGCGTTATTGCCCTGTCTTTCTTGCGTATTTAGACTGAGCCATAAAATTGCAGGTAGAACCTTGTTCCAATGATCGTAATCATCATATATCTGTGTACATTAGTATACCTGCTTTCCATATCTAGTTGATACATTTACAGAAACACGCATACAAGTGCGTGTTCATGAGTAGACTAACACAACCCCCCAGATTCCTTCGCACGGGCAACTAATAGGTTGCGCCCATATTAGAAACAAGATTCTGCAAATTCGAAGGCTTACTTGTCAAGTTGTTTCTTGATGCAATTAAATGTTTACTGTTACAGGTATGAACCTGATATGCTTGCATTCTCAGGATGTTATTATGGTGGAGGAGACAAGGAAAGGAAAGAATTGGGTGCCATACAAAAGAGGTGGAAGACTTTACATGTAAGGATTAAGTGATGTTCTTTTGGCTTTATGTCATCTTATGTCCCCTGAATCAACTACTGAGAGTACATTGATTAAAACCCGACCTTTGTTTTTTTATTTTAATAAATGTGCAAGCGCAAGTTGTGTGTGCACTTATGTTTATTTAGTAAAGCCAAGGAGGTGTATATCAAGTATAAGGTGTGTATTGAGACTTTAGTCTCTTATCAAGTATGAGGTGTGTATCGAGTCTATTTATATCCCATTGCTCTGTATCTATAAGATGTATTTTGGATGGAGTTGCAGATTAGCAATCCTGATAAGCCAAGGAGGCATGGGAGGTGTCCACTTACTCCAGAAGAAGTTGGTCTTATGTTGAGAGCACTGGGTTATGGCAGCGATGTTCACATCTATGTGGCATCAGGGGAAGTCTATGGAGGAGAAGAAACATTGGCACCCCTTAAGGCACTATTCCCCAACTTTTATTCGAAAGAGACAATAGCAACCAAGGAGGAATTGGAACCATTTTATTCATTTTCTTCTCGCATGGCAGCACTTGACTTCATAGTTTGTGATGAGAGTGATGTCTTTGTCACCAACAACAATGGCAATATGGCCAAAATATTAGCCGGACGAAGGTGTGCTGTCTTTCTTTCCTATCTTCATTTCTCTTCTCATCTTATTCTTCCCCCCCTGCCTGCTTAGTTTTCACATCTTTTATTTGTTGCAGGAGATATTTTGGACATAAGCCCACTATTCGTCCAAATGCTAAAAAACTCTACCGGTTGTTCCTAAGCAAAGAGAACATGACCTGGGGAGCTTTTGCTTCTAATGTTCGTACTTATCAGAGAGGCTTTATGGGTGAGCCGAATGAAGTGAGGCCAGGCAGGGGTGGTTTTCATGAGAACCCATATACCTGCATATGTGAAGATTCTCAGGCCAAGGCCAAGAGGGATGTAGGACCTAGAAAATATGGTAGGAGTAGTAACATAACAGGAAAAGACGAAGTAGATTTTGATGCCCAAAACGTGGAAGATGATCCAGAAGGGCCTGATACTGATGAGGATGAGTATCAAAGTGCCCCCTTGGACAATGATTTGTTTAACAGAAGAGGCGTGGATTATGATGCTGTCAACTCCGAGGAACCTGAATTGGAGGAGATGCTTTCAGACTAGACGGTTCTATCTTGACCCTTGCTAATAGCTGTCAACTGCATTTAACTGATTCTTATACGCAATTTCTTCATATTTCCCCCCTCAAATTTTTCAAGCTCTAGACGAAAGTTTTGGATACAATTCCTCCGATATCTACTGTATATAAAACTAAGAGGATAGATAATGTGCATCCCACATGTATGAACACCGGCACAAGGTTCATTGGAGGGCAGCAAACTGATTTTCGACTTGTGAAACACTCTGGGCAATGCGATGGCTGGCATCCATAAGTGACCTGAGTGGATGATGGATTTTCAGAAAGCAACGAGTCGGAAACGGGTTATGTGGGCTGAAGCAGAGAATGGGTGTCGTAACCATGGATGGCTTGAGCCTTGAGACTTATTCATACTAGGGATTTTTGAGCGACTCACAAGAGGTTAAATGTTTAGCTTCTCCTCCCTTCAAGTCACCTGAGATGTCACAGAGGTGCGGGGATGGGGTGGGTTCATTCTTATACGGATGTTTTTACCAAATTGAGAGACGGACGGCAGCTGTAAATAAAATTTAGACTTGACCAATCAAAAATTCCGAATTAACTTCCGGGACTTGCTAGCATTTTCTATATATGTGATTCCATTTTGCAACCTAGAAATTCATATTGCCCTTAATTCGCATGCAAATGTCACGATTTTATATTCAAAATCTCCATTAAGAATTCAATTTCTATCTATTATTCAATTTTGGGACTTAGAAAATTCATAAAAAATACTTGTGAAGGTCAACTTGCAAAATTTCTATCTATTATTCAATTTCATATCATTTTTGTACTCCCTCAACTTGTAAAATTTATAGTTGGGACTTTTCAAAGACTATCGAATCACTTGAGGCAAGAACACTTTAAATACTAGAAATCTACGTCGGGACTGGTATGGATGAAGTACGATGCAGCTCCCCAAATCAATAGTGCGAAAAAAGTAGCAGCAGTCACCTAAACTCAAATCTCAAAACTCAAACTAGTGGCAACTGAAAGAATGAATCAAATGAAGACTAAAATGTCCGTTACAAACGACCGGTTTCAGCCAATATAATTGGACTTCGATCAATATTCTAAACTAGACCACCTAATTTTGGTCACCTTTCATTGTGGAGAAAATTCTTCTGGTGGTTCATCAACTGAAGGTGACGATGATCCAAAATCAAGGGCAGGGTAGACGCCAGGTGGCCTTTCTCGAGGTTTAATTGACAGCAATTGGCTAGAGTCACCAACGACATCTGCCCACCCGTAATGCGGCTCAGCCCTTCATCAAAAAGTGAAAGATCAAAATTACTTTTACAGTACGAGCAATACCAGAAGATGTAATCTAAATTATTTAAATTTGGTTCCCCTGAAATCCTTTTTGACTGCTTCAACATACTATATGCAGACAGAACCAGAACCAACTCCAGACTCTTACTCGTAATAGGTCTCCTCATCCACAACAATATCCCAGCTTTCCCCTGTCGTGCTTTTCCCATATTTGTGCACCTTACTGCAAAGAGAGGGCAAGTTAACTTGTCAAAGAAAAACCAGAACAATAGATGACAATGCAGTTCGGCAAATTTATTTCCTTCCGTACCCATTTCCAAAGTGCTCTTCTCCCCATGTCCTTGACCAACCTAGACATGAGAGAACAAAAACAGAGTTACATCAGATTAAACTATTGAAAAGTTGAATGAACATGGAGATCTGAATAATTGGAACATATTCAAGACATTGTATATGTTTGCCGCATGGTATACTAGTTACCCAAGGAAACAACTAAAGGCAAACAAATTTTGTGTTAATCATAGTTCAAGGTGCTTGCACATACGTTCACCACTTGGAGATACATGCCATGTCTCCCCTTGTCGCGAACCTATTCCAGCAAAGAACTTCTCTTCCCACTTGTCTCCCCATTTGGTTCCAAGTTCAGTCTCAGCCCATTTATCAGTCCTGAAAATTATACGTCCAGCGTATATCAACAACTAGATACTTTTTAGCTGCTGTATTGTTCCTCATGCTTTTAACTGTAAATGGCCAAAATGATGATACCAGATGACAAACGAATTTCTGAATTTAAGAGGAAGGTGAAACAATGAAGACTTTTTTTTTTGTTTTAATATGAACAGATGAAGAAGTAAATCAAGTCAGTTAGAAAAAACCATTTGAGAACAGATCCCCTTCCATCATAATGCTCTCCCCACTTCTCCCACCAAGACTGCTCATTAAGTCTACCATATTTGTGTGCTCCTTTCTCGGTCCAGCCTTTAGCATCATATTTCTCCCACCTGCATCCAAATTATAGGTAAAAACTGTCAATGCATTTTATCTATTTCATCAGTTATTTCGTGCATTATAATGTGAATAAAAATTGAATTAACAACAAACCGTACTTTAGCTTACCATTTCTCATACCATCCAGCATTTTCCGAGCCTGATTTTGCTTGTTTCTGTGCACTTCTCTCAATCCTTGCTAAATTACTGTGCTTACAAAGTTGCAGCATTAATTTATATTGGGAAAACAATGAAGCAAGGAGAAGGTCAAGAACTACAAATTTTAAAAAGTTCTATAACTACCGCATACTTAGTAAGGGTTAAAAGTAATTCTCTAAAACTTAATCAAATAGAGATAAAATAAAGACCTCCATTCATCTTGATGAATAACTTCTTGCCATGTTTCCCACCACGAATCCCCTTCAGCATTTCTACCAGATTTCTCCACACCTATGAAAAGATAATAGATGCGAATTATGCATCCCTATCCGTACCCATACCCATGATACAGTAGTGAAATTAGTTGAAAGACTAGTGACTGTAAAAGTATACAGGACAGAACACTGTCTTTAAAAACAGATATTGATTAATTAATCCAGTATGTAGTGAATGATTGCCGCTCAATGCCCTTTGATATTTGTGCAAGTTTGCCACAGCAGTGGGAAGTGTTGAGTTAAAAAATTTCTAGGAACAAGGATGAATACTGAACCTACAAAGACTTGTGCCGACAAGTTTACTTATTAGAAGACCTTAAAGGTTTTATATCACAGCAAAAACCTTATTTTCCATCTATAAAAATGAATGTGTTGCTTTGTTTACGTCGAGTTACTCTGAGGATTGTGGTTTTATTCAGGAAAATGAAGAATCTAAGATATCTAATTCATTGAAATTACATAGTGACGGGCATGGTTAGTGATATCCAGCAGTTGAAGATGAAGAGAAGGAAGAAGTATACCTAGCTCTTTGTATCCAGTCCAGTCACTTTTCTCCCACCACTGTCAATGAGATCAACAAATCCAATTAAATGCATCCACCTGGGATGATACTCAACGGGGTTATAAAGACAAGTCAATGCAGCAAGGGACTTAGAATATGAGGCTAATTTACGGGTAGAAGGATGTCCAAGTCCCCCTCTACTTGTTTAAGGCTTTTGAGTATGAAATATAAGGCGCCTTGGTAGTACAATCCTAGAACTCAGTGATAATTATCACTAAAGTAAACAAAATGACAGTGAAGAAGGATAGTCAAGTCATACATGGCAGAGTTAAAAATGCAAAATAATTATGATAAATTCTGATATATACCGTTTCTTTCCATTGTGAAGAAGCGTCGTGGGAGGTACCACCCATCCTTGTCCACCTACATCTGTAGCCATTGTTGCCAAGGTCCTCGCCACTTTCGCGGTACCAAGTAGTGCCATCTTCATTGGTGCCAGACTCATTTACATTTTCGTTTAACAAGCTGATGCCCCACTCCTTCTCATTGGCAATGCCAGTATCTATCAAAAATACCAAACACCACAATAATTCTCAATGATAAATCAAATATGTTACTAATTACCTACCAATACCATCCATGAAGCCAATGATGGTATATTACCATCTTAAAGTAAGTAGAATGATTGATAGAATAACCTCTTTTCGGAGGACTGTCGCGAGATTGTGGACCAGAGTTTCTTGGGGTACAGCGAGGGTAGTATTTCTCTTGTTTGGACAGGAAGCGAGATCTGCAGTAAAATACAAAAGAGCCAAATAATTATAAACACCAAAAGCCAACTAGTTTAAACCCTAAAACAATACCAGACAAACAAGAGAATGGAATTGAAATATTCCTTGGTAAATTGCAAATTCTAATGCAACGTACTGAGCAGGAGAAGAAGAGGAAGACGAAGCAAAGAAGGGCAATGCGGCGGAGACTGGGACTCCAGCAGCTCTCTGAGCCCTTTTCTTGGAATCGAAGCGCCACTCTTCCGCCTTGTCGAGGCTCTTTCCGGAGCGGATCGGAACGACGGAGTCGGAGCAGCAGCAAGTGATTCGAGTGACTGCGGGTGGGTCAGCCATGGGAAGGCTAAGTCTTCTCCTCCGCTTTCTGATATCCCGCAGGCGGGCGGCATTAGTAGCAGTAGAAGGGAGGGGGTGGGGATCGAAAGCGAGGCGGAGGCGGGTGAGCTTGAAATCAGGCGGAGAAGCGAAGCCTCTGGAAGTGGCCGCCATTGCGCTTACAAAAATGCCATCCGAATGAATCCCAAGCGGAGGAGACGGAGACGGAGACTGAGAGACTAGTCTTTCTCTCTCTCTATGGGTTTGGGTTTTGGTTTAATTAAATTAATTAATTAATGAGGGTGGGAGTAGTGATGGGTTACTGGTTAATATGTAAAGAAAGAAATAAGGGAAGGGAAGGGAAGGGAAGAAGGGAGGGGGAGAGAGGGGGGCCAATGAGAGCAACAGAGAGAATTTCGGGCGAATCTTTGTTTAGCGACATTTGAAAGTTGACTGATTGAATGAGGCAGAAGAACAAACAAGGAAGGAGGAGGGAATCGGAAGGCCTCGCCACTTTCTATTCTCTTCTCTTTTCTGTGAATCAACCTTCCCCCGCCTTCTCCTTCTCCCTCTCCCTTGTTGACGTGAGAGAGATAGAAAGACGGTGGAGTAATGATGTGGTGGGTGTGAGTTTGTAACACGAGAAATTGAGGATAAACTCTGAAAATTGGAGAAATTTGGCAAGTTGAGATTATTCGGGTGGAAGTGAGTGAGATCGGTGCGTCGGTGGTTGGTTGGATGCAAGTGCGACGCAATCGGGCATGCCTTCCGTATCCAATCCCCAGATTTTATCATACCACCGTTGCACGTAACTGGACTGGACTGGACCCCACTTCCATTCTTTTCCTCTGTTTTGTGTTTCTCTCCACCATGGCTCTCTCTACCGCTGCCACGTGTTGCAGACTGAGCCGTCGCTTCGTTCTCTTCCACATGTCTTCGGTCCTTCGAAATTAACCAGCTATGCTACTTCCAATCCACTGCTTCAATTGAGAAAGCTGATCCAAAACCCTATGTTCCTTCCTCATTGTTAAAATAAAATTTCTAACAACACAACGGTCAAAGCTTGTTCCGAATGGACACCATCTACAGGACTTTGAATGTCCAACACATTTGTCACATGCTTGGTGAATTCGAAACTCATCCTTTTGGGGGCAAGTTTGTTACTATTTTACAACTAAAGTTCACAAAAGAGTTGACATTTTGTTTGTTGCAAGTAATCAAATAAAAGATATATGCAATTATAAGTTAGTTTATTCAAAAGAATGTGGTTCAAAAACATGATCAATCTTCTCCCACAATAACTGTTTCAAAAAGAAAATTAATTTAACACATTATTTCTAACCTCATACAAACCCCTCTAATTTTGTAGTCGTTAGACTGACTGATTACTCTAAAATCAACGATCAAGATTAAGGTAAAAGTGTTGAAATCGATACTAATAAATAAGTGCATTATTTCAGGTCAATTATTTATAGATTTTGTTAAGGAATTGGTTTAAAAAAAATAAAAAAAAATCTACTTACTGTTCATTTTAATGAAAAACCACATTTTTACTCTAGTCAAACCTGATACTATTCACTTTACCTTTTATTTTGTCATTATCATTAAAACTCAAAATTTTCAAACACTTTTTATTAGTTTTTCTTAATCAATATGCACACTTAGAATCTTTTTTTTTTTTTTTAATTATGCTTAATCGTTTTTCCGGATGAGTTTTGACGTCAGGCCAATTAGAGGAGATTGCCCGGTACTATATGATACAGTTTCAAACCCGAAAAGAAAAAGCACTAGGGTGGGAGTAGTACCTGCTCGGCTACTCCTAGTCTCTCTCCACTTGCCTAGGCAGAGGGCATGATCTGCTATTCCCAATTTCATGTCTGTCATCTGGTTGCTTGACACAACCACAAGGCAAATGGCAGCGTCTCTCCTGGTTCCGCCACGTGTCAGTACTTTGCGGCATGATGACATGGCCGAGGCACTTGTTGACCATGAGCTTCTCAATTGAAGTGCTAGCTTAAGCTTGCGGATAAACGATCATGCATTTGACGAAAAGAAGGATAACGTATCTTACGTGTAAAGCAGGACGTGGCAGGAGAGCCATGGTGTAACGATCCCCACGTGTCTCGCTGTTACAACAAGTGGGAAAATTTGGTCTCTTCGCTGCTGTTGGACGACGAGGAAACCAAACACATTTCTTTTTGGTGTCTGGATTGGATAAGCTGGGATGGTTTAAGAGGGAGGTGCTTAAAAAAAAAGCACTCATGAAAAAAAGCTGTGAGGATTTTAGGTGTTTGATAAACTGAAAAAAAAAGGTTTATTTTGAAAGCTGCTGTAAAAATAAGCTGAAATCAAAGGAAAAAGCTGAAACTGCTATTTGCAGCTTTGAAAAACTGGTTTTTTTTCAAAGTACAGGTAGCTACAGTGCTCATTTAATGAAAAGACTCACTATCAGACTTTTTTTTCCTAAAATCACTTTTACAAAAAAGTTTACCAAACACTCTGCTGATTTATTTCATAGCCACTTATTCTCACAGCACAGCCTCTTATTCTTACAGCAACTTTTTTTCAAAGCACAGCAATACCAAATCAACCTTTAATGTCGTCACTCGATCAGGAAATTGAGGCGCCTACAAATCCATCTTTGTCAATTATCATGCCAAAACTACTTTTGACATTTGAAGTTTTGAACGCTACCACCCCCCCCCCCCCCAAGAAAAAAACCAAAACAAAAATCCACCTTTAGGGGTCTTGGATTTTATTGGGTAACAGAAGACATTTCCTTGTGTTCGTGTCTCTCATATTGCATGAGACGTCACGCAATGAGAGATGCAAATACTCCCCGCCATCCCCATTGTACATATCTAAGAAAATACGTGGGGCAAATTGATCACCAACTCCCCATCCGACTTGGAAAGGAACTAGTGGATCAATCTTTTACAAAAAAGACGCTGGTTGATAATAGAGTATATGCAGTGGTGTGGCAAAAGGAAGCGGATAAAGAAGAAAAACCGTGTGAAAGCAAGGAAGCAGTGGATAAATATACAAGTAGAGCAGCACAAATGTAAAATTTGAATTTCCATTGTTTTAAGGAAAAAAAGGTCCACATCCTTCACATCCTTCAAACGAGAGATGATCAATCAAAATTAGTAACAGTCGCACATGTTAAACAGCCAATTATTCAAGTTAACATTCACATACTTGAAAGGGGGGAAATACAATGAGCTTATTTAACAAATACGAAACCAAAGAAAGATGAATTGTACTCAACACATGAATGAATGTCCATCGATATCACAACAGTACCCTTGCCTGTTCTGCGCTTCTGCTTTCGCAACACCCAAGTTTCTGCTAATGTTGGAATCGGAATTAAATCTATTTTGCCACTTGAGTTGTGTATTCACAGATCATAGTACACCCAAAAAAATTGAACTAGGACCTGATCTCTCAGAAGAGTATTTTGTGGTCTTCTTTTGTGATCTTTCAGAACACACGCAAACACTGATATCCAAAATCACACACCAAGTAGACCAATCATAATAACAGGGACCAGTGTGTCAAACCTTATTTCTTGGAGAGAAATGGCTTCACTGATTCTACAACTACCTGTTTGTCATGGAAAAGAAAGAATTTCGCATTTATTAGACAGAGTTGAATTGGTTAGTGTGCACACTTCTTCCAAAACACAGACAATACATGCCTGCGAAAGGATGAGGCATTTGATGCATATGCAAATTGCAGCCGAAGCAAGTTACAAAGGCATATGAAACTGGCATCATTTAACAGAACATATCATAAAATTCATGCTCTTACTGAAAAATAAATGAATGATTTGGAACAAATATATTTAATCGTTCCTAGTGGCTCTTACCCTTCCATCATAGGATAATGATGCGAAGATCCAAGGTTCACGAGAGCTCCAAGCAAGGCCTATAGTTTGAAGTAATAATAATTTAGTTTAAGATTACAATAAATCAATTATATGCCTCAGGAGTTGCCATAGTTACCATAAATACTGTCTTCATAATCACTGTAAGAATTGAGCAATGGATCAATCCGCCTTGTAGATGAGTCAACCAGGCTGACAAAACATGATAAGAACCATCAGTAAAATCAAAGAATGTAATTAGTCAACATAAAAATAAGGGGTGTGCTATCCACACACCCCATTTTACTTCTCACACACCCCTTGATAATTTCTGTCCGTTGATCTTCTTCAATTCATCCGATCCGACGGCCGAAAATTAAAAAGGTGTGTGAGAAGTAAAATGGGGTGTGTGGATATCACACCCCAAAAATAATCTATGGAGTGTCAGGGCAAGTAAACTACCGCCCAGACTCATCATCGCTAGGTGGAGAAGCAAACCACAGGTTGACAGCTGAGTCTGTGCCAGAACTCTGCAATAGAATACTTTTATCAGAAAGTGTTCAATTGACTAAAACATGTAAAACCTTGTAGTGTGTGTGTGGGAGAGGGAGAGAGAGAGAGCGCAAACCAAAATCAGCCCATCGTACTCAGGGTTATACAGGACAGCCCATGTCCTGAAAATATTTCAAGAGGTAACAATCAGACAATTAAAGTCTGCAATTATTGACACTTCTTCGACACAAGTATGAACATCCCAAAAATGCTGAAACATACACCAATACACAAAGGATCATCAGGCAAAACATGGCTGAAGGGACCGAAATGTAACGGTACACAAAAAATTTACCAGTGTGTGTGTCCTGGAAGCTCCTGGATAGGCACCTTTGGCTTCCTAAGATCCCATATGCGTATACCAGATTCATCTTCTGCAGTTATCTGTAAAAGTGTTCACAAGGACATTTTTACTCTAAAAAGTCACTCCTCGTACTATTCACTTACAACACTATTTTGTCCTTTTGATTAAAACTCAAAAGTTTTCAAGCCCTTTTCATTAGTTTTCTTTTTCTTTTTTTCCAGTGAAATGCTCTAATGTATTTTGAAAGTAGACAGATTTCTTGTGAGTTGAGAATAGTGTTACTCAATTTCTATGCAAAACAATAGGCTAATCCTTGTCTGTGTGTCAGTGCATGTGTTGAAACATGCAAGTTATGTGAACATCTTTCAAGTTCTCAAATTTAGAATTGGTTGAGATAATAATTGAAGAGAATGAATTAAATATAGACATGAATGAAACAAGCACACTCAGAGGGGAAAAAGCTACACTCTTACAAGGACATGTTTCTTCTTGGGATTATAATCAACATTGCGAACATGAGCATGCTCGATAGAATTTGTCTTCCTGCAGATAAACGGAAACTATTATTGATCAAGAAGGGATACTGACCACAAAAACCTCAAACAAGTAACAGTCCCTAAAATAGTTCTGTTCATTCTTGGTTGATAATAAATATAATCTGCAAAATGACAAGCCAGTCCATATAGTAGTACAGCAATACCCTGGTAGCCATCCCTAGGCAACCCTTCATGTGAACTATCAAACCTGAATCTATGCTTCACACGAGAATTTGAATAATTAAGTTTGAAAATCTATGTTGGCCCTGTTTAACAAATAAAAACAATGCCAGTGTTAATACATACTTCATTGTTCGTAAATCCCAAAATTGGATGGATGATTCACAAGTCGCTGCAACAGCATTCATATCATGCGGATCCCATGCACCACCAGACAAGTAGTGCATCACACCAGCTGACTCCTGTGATTGTACCTGGACTCGGCGAAACGACCTAAATAAGAACAGTCTGAAATTCAAAGTGATAATCCATTGACTTCTAAACCTTTTAAGATCTTGAAAGGCCAATAGTTTTATTATGGTAACAAGATTGAATACAAAAAATACGCAAGAGAGAGAAGACAATTTCGTTGTCTTTTCCTTCCTCCCCGACAATAACCTTTTCTTTTTCTTTGGTTCATGCATGAGTACATTTTGATGAAGTAGGAAACCATAATAATTTAAATCTTGTAAAGAGATAGAACTCTGGTTACTTCCATAAACATGTACTACATATGCGGATGATTGACAAGAAATCTCTAAAGGAATTTCATCAAAAAAAAAAATACCCGAGCAGCTTTTTTGGATAAATCTAAGCTCCACAAGGACAGATTTTCTTCATCAATGCTGATCACCTTATCATGCCTTCCCGATGGCCACCAAAGAATGCTGTTCAATTGTATTCACATTACATAGGAGAGTCAAAGAACAACATGGGAAGAAACAATGAGTCCAACATATAATACAAAGTTCATACCAAACCACATATCAAAACAAATAACACGAAATTAAACTCGAGTTACATTCCACAAGAAATTTATAGCAAATTAACACCTGTTACAAGAATATAACCACAAGAGTACACCAAATAGTCCTCCACAAACTTACATGAGCCAGGAACATTAGACGAGCAACTTCCTTCTAAGCATAAGATAATGATTCCTTAAATTTAATTACTATAGGTAATAATTTATAGTTCTAAATTCTTTTCCTGTTATGATATAAATCTTCCTATTTTATTCAAACAAAAGAGAAAACAGCAGAAAGGAAAAAAATGATTGGAAAGACGAAAGATAAATCGAAATTTATAAAACATAATTAGGCAACTAAATGATGCCGAGAGAAAGAGCAGGGTAAACATACTGACCATTTGATCTTGCCAACTTGTGAGTCAAGGGAGGTAATTCTTTCCAACTGAGGGGAATTCAATTCACCGTATAGCTCAGGGATCTGCCATATTGCTGCTCCGTATGACTCACCTTCAAGCACATTGAACTTTATAAAAACACTACGAATGTCTGCGACATACTGGACTTGCAGAGAATTGAAAGCAAAAAAACAAATATAGAAGCAAGATAAAATAAAAGAAATGTATAATTACCATTATTAGCTTAAAACTTAAAGAGAATTAGGAAAGATAAAAAAGTAAAAGCATCCAATGAACAGTGAGAATATGTGATCAAAGCATTGTTCAACGGTATCATATCAGGGGATTTTGAAATAATCAGAAAAAGAAAATAGAAAAGCAATTACCAGTGGAGTAAACAGTAGAGAAGATGCGTTGGTCGAAGGGACAGGAAGCAAGATCCCAGATCTCGTTGGGGTGAGAAAACAAACCCTCGCACACGAGTTCGGTTCCATCGGAAGAGAGCCGAATCAAATGCACCTACTCAATTCAACATTTCAATTCGATTATTCAGATCCACTGGTTTTATTTGAAAGAATTTGACGAGGGGGAGGAAGGCAGGCAAACCTCGTTTTCTTCTTTGAGACTGAGAGTGCCAGTGATGAAGCTAGTATGATCTGTGTCAGCTTTAACATCTGATATACATCTAGCCTGGCCGATTGTTCGAATGGGAATCGGAATCGGAATCATTAGGGTTTGTGAATTTGGGGGAAAATAGAGTAAAAGTAGGGAAATGCGAATCACCTGGTATTTCAGACCATATCCGATGCCCGACGATCCTCCTTGCATTGCGATTTACTGCTCCACTGCCTGAAACTGAAACTACGATCTTTGCTTTGCGGACTGCAACCACTTGTTGCATACAACCCCCGTCCTCACCTCGCTCGACCTTCGATTCTTTTTCTCATTCCATTTTCGTTTCTGGGTTAATGTCGTAAAACGCGCCGTACAGGCCCACTTAAAAATGTTGAGAATATTAAATCCCAAACAAAAAGATTATTAACATGAGTAGTTCCAACTTTCAATCAAAAAAATTATAAAATTTTAACGAAACATTTTTTGTACTGTTTATTTTTAACGAAAATAAAAATTTTCTTTTAAAAAGTCGATTCTGATACTATCCACTTACAACACATTTTTGTCATTTCAATTAAAACTCAAAGTTTTCAAGTTATTTTCATTAGTTTTCCTAAAAAATTATTAACATGATAATTGTTTTTTCTCTAATCAAATTTCACACTTTTGTTTATTTCTTATTTTTTAAATGATAAATACAAAATGAGAAGAATGCACCGAGACAAAAATTTAATGCAAAAGTCTCGTTCGCATTTATAATCAAGTCTCAACATTTTTCACTACCAGAGCTTGAAGAGGATCATTTTCACTCACAAGAGTGAACAATGAGAACTACATGGCACAAGAGACACTTACACAACTTAAAATGCTAAGATGTTATAAAAACATCCCAAGCAAATCACGTATGTATAAATTCTCACACATAAAAATATATGATTATCTTAGAATACTGTATAAATATTCTAAAATTAGGGCATATGTGCTTACAAGAAATAGAATCTTGCATTGATTAGAAGTATCTCACTCAACTTTTTCCTACGTATATTTACAATATAAATTTTTTATTGAGATCCATAATCAAATATCCAAAAATTAAGAATAAACTCCAATATAATGATAAATTGATCTTATTCTATTTTCTTACTTGTATATTTTAAGCTATGGGAATTTTATAAGCTAATCCCATTCCGATACTTTTATTTTTCTCATTTATGTTAACTAAACATGCCCTTATAAGTAAAAGTTTTCAAAACCGGAAAAGTCTAGCACTAAGATCATCTCCAACCTCTGGGAATAAAACTTAAAAATTTAAGCCATAAAATTTTAAGCCATAATCCAAAAATTGTTTTTCTCCTCTAATGGTTGTGGCTTAATTTTAGCCAAAAATTATTAAATAATGATTTTAGCCTAATTAAATTTTGATAAATAATTAAAAATCATACAAATACATAGGCATTTACAAAGTTTTAAGTGAAATTTGATTTAAATTATTTTTTTTAAATTATTTTAGGCATGATTTAATTTTGAGCCGTCAAATCTTTTTTTTTTTTACCGTTAGATTTAATCTCATAGGATCACATTTGAAATATGACATTTTGGTGGGTCGAGAATAATTTAAGTCAAGCTTAATTTCTGGAGGGGGGAGGGGGAAATCTAGCCTAAAAATATATTTTGTTTCCCATGCTTATTTTAGTCCACCAGTTGGAGATGGTTTGGAGGGGTTTAAAGGGGTGTGGTCAATTTGGATTTCAGATGATTTTAAAAGACCTTTTTGAAGTAACAGATTTCAGAGTATTTTAATAGATTTTACAATTCTATATAAATTTTTGCATATTTGTATGAATTTTTATTATAGATTTCTATGAATTTGATAGGATTTGTTAACATTACCAAACCAGTATAAACATGATAATCAATCATTTGACTTATGTATCTGGCTGTTTGGTGCTAAAGAAAGGTGATTCGTGGGCTAGTGACTCTAGTGTTCCTCCTCTTAATATTGAGGTGTTCCTTACTCCTTAGTCATAGGTGAGTGAATGACCTTCTTGTTACCGAGTGGCATAATCTCAGAGGTCACTTGAATTTCATCATCATCCGAAGCCATGCTGTTTAGTGGGAGCAATGTGTCAAATACTTGCTTTGAGAACAATGGTGCGGAAGTTGTTGGAGCAAAGGGGACTCATTACGCAATGGTGTTGGTATTAATAAAGGGGTGCAATGTGATTTAATTGATAGACTTGTGTGGACTTTTTTAAAATTATAATCGACTACTCATGGAGTTAGATGTATTATTTAGAATCTTCTTAAATCCTAATTTGATTACACAATGATTTCAAAGTCTTTTAAAATCCTAATTGACTACATCCGAGATTTTAAAATCTTTTAAAATGACTATATCCCTAAAACTTATATTTCATGAATTGGAGATGGTCTGAAAAAAGCAGAGGCAAAAGCCCATAACCAAACAAGGGACGAATAGGATCAACTAACCAACCAAACAAAGATCAAGACAAGAAAAACATGAACCAAACCTACACAAGACGGCTCGACCAAGTAATAAGAGCAATTTCACCCCTAAAAAATAAGCTCTCCCAATGTCTATTAATCTATCCAAATGAATAGTACTTGACTGCAATGAATAGTATTTTACCAAGTGCATCTCCACCCCTAAAAAATAAGCTGGCCCAGAGTCTAGTATATCGAATTAAAATATTTTTTTATATTATAAAATAATAAAAAATAATTTTTTTTTTAATTTTGGATAGAATTTTTAACCAATATTGTCACGTCACGTGTCATTTTTCGAAAGTACATTTTTTCTTGAAGATGGTTAGGTATATATATATATATATAATTGTTTAATTTTTTTTGTGTTTTTAAACAATTTTTATAATTTTTTACTAAATTAATTAATCTGGACGGTTGAATTTCAAAAATGTTGAAATCCAACATCCCAAAAGTGGACACGTGGCCCACGGTGAGAGTCTGACATTTTTTTATTAAAGGCTTGAACGCGCGCCCATGCGCCAGCCGCAAAAAAAGACTCAGCCGTAGCTGACATCAAATAGGCCGGATCCTCACTTAGTCCATTATGGGTTGGCCTAGAGACTAGAGTGGACTTTAGGCCGGTCTATTTGGGGGGGGGGGGGGTGGAGTGGGTTTTTAGGTGAAACCTGGCTTCTCTGCCCTCCCACTTCCCATACACTCTCATCTCTTCCTATTTGTGCGGTCACGGTTAAGTCACGTCAACATTTTAAATTACTATTGTTTTTTGTCTTATTATCCCTATAAAAAAAATCAATATAAAATGTTGATGTGGCTTAATCGTGACCGCACAAAATAGAAGGGGATGAGAATGCATGCGAAGTGGGAGGGCAGAGAAGCGGGGTCCTTTTAGGTGCCAACCTATTTTTTTAGACTTTGGGCCAACCTAAAAGAGTGGGCTGGTGTTGCTCTAAGTCAACAAGAGCCTGCAGGTACCAGAGCAGATATTGAAAGAAAACCCAAGTGGAAAAGCTTGCTTCTTCCATCTACCATCTACACTGAATACAAATTGTCAAACCGTTTTGCTTAATAATCCTCCTCCTAAATCCTAATCTATACAAATTGTCAAACCGTTTTGCTTAATAATCCTCCTCCTAAATCCTAATCATACAAATTGTCAAACCGTTTTGCTTAATAATCCTCCTCCTAAATCCTAATCTAATTAATAATACTCGCCCTTTAAACCTAAATACGTCCTCACACACATTAAAAGTCTTTGCCATCTTCCTTCCTCCGCGGACCATACCTAAAAACAAAGTTAGAAAAGGAAACGGAAAAAGAAAAGGAAACCATTTATCAAAATCAAACGAGAGAGAAAGAAAAAAAGAAGTAAACGCAAAGTCACCACCCACCCCATCTCATCCCGTCCCAATTTCAATTTCCTGAGGCTGAGGGCACTATTTGGATTTGGATCCAAGCTCCAACATCATCAGCAACAGATATCTAATCAAATGAGATGGTGAAGTGGAGAATCCTCCTCCTCGAAAACAGGATGACCGTTTATTTTGCCAGATGGTTTTCCGATCTCAATTGGCGCATGCTTCTCTTACTCATCCTTACCATCTCTCTAATACTCTTCCTGTCATTCTCATCTTTCTTTCTTTTTTCTCTCCCACCAACATCCCTTTTGCTCTCATCCGATCCTTCTTTCGCGACGGTCGCGCCTTCCAGTTCCTGGTGCCACCCAACAACTTCAATTCAACTCCAATTGCTTCGCCTACTTCTTCACCAACGGCAACGGGGACCTAAAATAAA
The DNA here is from genome assembly GCF_916048215.2 of Malus sylvestris. Lineage (NCBI taxonomy): Eukaryota > Viridiplantae > Streptophyta > Magnoliopsida > Rosales > Rosaceae > Malus > Malus sylvestris. Next base: position 172,674 of record NC_062274.1, read on the forward strand.
AATCGGACCCAGTCATTGAACAAGAAGGAGGATGATGAATTGGGTCACTCCAGAATCGCCATCTGCTTGGTTGGTGGGGCCCGAAAGTTCGAGCTCACGGGGCCGTCCATCCTCGACAAGATTCTCAACAAATATCTCAATTCCGATCTTTTCTTGCACAGTCCTGTTAACCCCAACGCCTTCAAGTTCTCGCTCCTCAAGTCGGCTCCAAGGATCGCCGCTGTCAAAATCTTCCACCCCAAAAGGATACCCGAGACCGAGTGCTAACCGCCAACAACTCGCCCAATGGCATCCAGGTTCCTCTTTCTTTCTCAATTCCTGATTCTGTTTTCATTTTTTTGTTATTTTAATTTTTTTAAATAAACATTATATTAATTATATTTCAGTTTTACGATATTATGGAATGGTCGGATTGAATTAATTTGGTTCGTTAACCATAAATGAAGAAGATAAAGGGAGCGTGGCTAATCGTTGTATCGTATCGTCTTGCTCCTTCTGTCAATGGAAAATCCTTGGGAAGAATAACGTGTTTACAACAATTAGTTCTTCCTGCTGCCATTTTTGTTATGTGTTTGTCATTTTCAATTAATTTGGTATGAGCTACGTGCGTACACCTACTAATTAGTAATTAAATTGTTTTAGGAGAGAGAAAATCAAAATGCATTCGTAAAATACAAGGTAGGAGGACTAAGAGGCAGTACAAATAACTCAGACACGTGTCATAGTCCTTTGGCTTCCTCGGTTGAAAATGACTTTTTGTCATAGGTTATGTTTGACTTAAAATCTTTTGGTCCCTCAGTTTGAGATGATAAGAAATATGGTCTAGCACTGTTTATTAAAATATTAATTTCTAGGAGTTCACATATACAAGTTGTACCATTCGTCTTCTAGTTGGTGGAACGAATGGTGAGATGATTTCATCACTTGGCTGGTGGTACGAAAGAGAGTACGGGTAACACATTTCATCACCTGGTTGGTGGCATGAAGGAAATTACGGGTTGTACATTTCATCACCTGGTTGGTGGCATAAAGATGAGTTTCTTCTTCACCTGGTTGGTGATAAGATTGGCAAGTTGCCAAATAATATTAGAGTACTGGTTGTACAATTCATCACCTGGTTGGTGGCACGAAAGTAATTTCCTTCTTCACCTGGTTGGTGATAAGAGCGGCAAGTTGCCAAATAATATTAGAGTACGGGTTGTACATTTCATCACCTGGTTGGTGGCACAGAGTTCCTTTGTCACCTAGTTGGTAAGAATAAGGGCAAGGTGCCGAGGCACATTGTAGCAAGTGTTGAATGACACAAAGTATGTTGAACCCTTTCGAAGCACAATTGGTTTATGTATGGATGTGTTGGGATGTATGATGTTTATGTATGAATGTGTTGGAATGTATGATGTTTATGTTGACTGACATGAGTGATGTTTATGAATGTTTTGCTATGCTTGAAGGGATCCATGCTTTCGATAGGTTTGGAAGATGTGTTGAGTGACAAACAGTTTCCTTAGTTCTTCAAATGAGTATACTGTCTCGGGTGGAAGACGACAATACCAGTTTAGAGCTCCGTCAGAGAGGGTGGAAGAGAAGAGAAGACATCGCTCTTCGTCGGTGTGCATCTGATATGCCATGGTGGACTCAAAGAGGTTAAGGTGTTCAATCAGGTCATCTCTTCCAGTATAGAGTTGTAAACCAAGTTTTTGTTTTGTCTTCACTTGAATGGGGTGTCGATGATCCTCCTTGTGAGAGGGCCATGCCTGAGTTGGTTCCAGTCAAGTATCTCGCCCTGACGTTCGACCTTCAACTTGTTTACTTCCTCAATGAGCTGTAGGACAATGGGGTCCTGAGTGGAGTCATGTACCACTGGAATTTTCTTCCGTAAGTCTCCATCGTTTCTCAGAAGTAAGAAAGTTTGAGTAGGAGCGTGTGATTTTTCCTTGGACTCGCCGTACTGACTTCTAGGGTGAGTCTGTCGGAATACCTCCGAGTCCTCTGTACCTTCATGTTCCTCTGGGACCTGTCGTTCTTTCCTTAAATGGGCAGCTGGCCTAGGTCGTGGAAGGGGACCAAGTCTTTCAGAAACCCTTGGGTCATTGATCTTCGAGCTTATATAGAAAGGATTCTCTCGACGTTGTTTTAAGAAGTCTCGGTAGTCACGATAAACGGCTTTCAATCCTTCCAACCCTTATGCAAGGAGGTGTCTTCCTCCACTTCTCCTGTTTTGGGTCGAAGCAACTGGGTTGAGAGAAGTCTCATGTTGATCAATGTTTTGATGATTAGCTCACTCCTCATCAATGATACCCATGTCGAAGGAAGGTGACCCTTCATGTTAGGTTACCTTCGCGTGTTTAAGTACGCTTAGTTTCGTGGAACGTCTTGAAAAGCTTCTCATATTATTCTTGGAGGATCTCATTCTTTATTGCTATCTTATTGTTCTGATCCTCCAGCTCCTCGACTTTAGCTTGAATAGCAGCTTCTTCCTTTCCTTCTTTCGTTGCTTCATCCTAGGTGCAAGATGGGTGTCATTCTGTGTGTCGTGGCTTCATTCGCTCCCCATATTGGAGAGGGATGCCTGGTCAAAAGAGAGTGTACGAATGGTGGAAACCAGCTTGACAAAGCTGAAAAGAGTGGGAATAAGTGTCGTTCCCACAGACAGCGCCAAATGTTGATGCACAAAATCAATGAGGACTTTGGTACAACAAAAAGTGTCAAGTTTGTGACATTCGCTAGATTGCTCCGGTCACTAGTGTGGATAAATATGTAAATGGATAGAGACAGGGAAGCAAACATAAGATATACGTGGTTCACCTATATTGGCTACGTTCACGGAGTAGAGAAGTTCTCATTAATTGTGAAGGGCTTACACAAGTACATAGGTTCAAGCTCTCCTTTAGTGAGTACTAATGAATGATTTAGTACAAATGACATTAGAAAATATTGTGGGAGAATGATCTTTTTTTATATAAGAGAATTTCTAGCTTTGTTCTGACATTGACACGTGTTGTGTTGTGATTGGCTTTTGATGTTGACACGTGTCGCGCTATGATTGGCCTCCTGGTTGGAGGGAAACTTTTATGGATCCTTGACGGTATAACGTTGACCGATGCTCAGTAGTTTCGGGATTGGTCAAATATGGTACAAACAGAAGTCATTTGACCCTCATTTGGTTAGAGATGATTTTATTTGAGCTCTTTCAGCCAGCTGAGCTGATCCACCAGTATATGAATAATAATAATAATAATAATAATAAATAATAAATAATAAATCATTTGTAGAGTAATATTCTTGAATTAACTTTTTAATCTTTTTAACAAACATTATTATATACATTAATGGGGAGGGGTAGTCTTAGTCTTATAATGAACTAGTAATAATATAGTTCAAACTCACATTTGACAATAATTCAACCTTAGACCTCTCACTTACACGTGAATATGAATATCACTACACCGTAGTACTAAGAACTTAAATTTTGGTGGATAAATAAAAACTTGTCATGTTGTTCTGGTATTGTATTTTGTTGGATAAATAAAATGTGGAACTCGGTGTTAATTTCATAAAATTTAAAATGAATTAAATGTAATATGCAGGGTCTCTTGCAATATTTCAACCTGGTGGAAGGCTGCCTAACTATGATCCGAGCTTACCAAAAACAGAACAACTTCACCTACGATTGGATTGTCCGAACCCGCGTTGACGGTTACTGGAACGCCCCCCTCCACCCCAAGTACTTCGTGCCCGGTCAGTACCTGGTCCCACCAGGCTCCAGCTACGGCGGACTCAACGACCGCTTTGGAGTTGGCGACCTCAACACCTCCACTGTCGCCCTCTCGCGCCTCTCCCTCCTTCCCCAGCTCGACGCAGCCGGATTCCACCAACTAAACTCCGAAACCGCCTTCAAGGCCCAACTCACCATCCAAGGGGTACCTTACGTCACTAAACGACTCCCCTTTTGTATTGTAACAGACCGCAAGTACGAGTTCCCGCCACACCGCTTTGGAGTGCCGGTGGCGTCCTTGTCAAGCCCAGGGCCATTGAGCGGGGCCAAGTGCAGGCCTTGCACGCCCGTATGCCAAGGCCCGTGCGTGGCCGACGTGATGCAGTCTCTCTACAAAGGGTGGAGCTGGACCCACTGGGCAAACGGCACCCTTGAGCTCTGCGATGCCCATGACGCTTGGGAAAAGGATTGGGAGATCAAATTTGACCGAGTTGCTGGGAAGAAACTGGCTGCCGAGAGAAAGCGAGTTGCAGGCATGACGACAGAGCAATGCATTCATGATTTCAACCAAATGAAGAAGCGAACTGCCAACTGGGACGCACCCCCGGCAGAACAGATTTGTAGCCACTGAACAAAAACAAATATAGAGCGACAACGATATGGGAAAGAAATATAGTGTGGAAGACAGTGATTTTGGATTCGTACATTCTCTTGATTTAATCATATAGAATGTCTTTTTATAAAAGGAAATTAATCAACACAACCCACAGGCTTTACAGCTCTAACTATACTATAACTTCGGCCTATAACAACAACGTATGGATGACAGTCTTCACAATTTTGTATGAATGCCGTGTCCGGACTTCACGAGGACATGCACTGTGGCCTTCCAAGACTCTCCATATAGCCTTGTCTAAGAGGCCTGGGATGCCATAAAGAAGGTGGACCTGTTACAATTAAAGATTGAAAAATTGCTTTTTATCCGGTCCAAAACTGAGAGCATTAGGTCCTCAATCCTGTTTTCCAAATCTTAGGTCTAGCACAACGTATAACTAAAAAACAGGATTGAGGAAAGAAATAATGCAGCAATCTTAAAGTATATCTACCATGAAGATAGTGCGAAGCTTTTGAGGATTGTAGTTGTGTTCCATTGATGAAGCTTTGTTGAATTTCCCAATTTCCAATTTCCTTTTTTTTTTTTTTTTTTTTTTGGGAAAACTAGAAATTTGAAAATGTGGGAGAGACAACGTATACAAATTTTGCTTCCATACTGTTAAGCGAGAGATTGTGATGCAAGCCACATCTTGTAGTAGTCGAAGGTTTGGATGAACCATATAAATTGAATTTGCTTCGAACAGTCTTGATCAAGAGCGTGTGAAGCTTTCTATGAGTTGTAGTGTTTGCATTGTTACAGAGGAGAAATGTCTGAAGCAGATGCAAGAGGGCTGAAGAGCTTGATCTTCGTATACCATGCACTGAAGCCATTGTTGGCTTGCAATAAGATTTTGTTGGTGACTATAGCTCTTGTTAGACATAAGTGCTCCCCTAGTTGAGTTGTAAAACTTGATGGTTTTTTATTATTTGTGAATGCTAGGAGTTCACATGTACAAGTTGTACCACTCGTCTTCTGGTTAGTGGAATGAATGGTGGGTTGCTTTCATCACTTGGTTGGTGGTACGAATGTGAATTCCTTAATCACCTTTCATCACATTTCATCACCTGGTTAGTGACATGAAGGAGAGTACGCGTTGTACATTTCATCACTTGGTTGGTGGCATGAAGGAAAGTACGCGTTGTACATTTCATCACCTGGTTGGTGGCATGAAGATGAGTTCATTCTTCACCTGATTGGTGATAAGGGTGGCAGGTTTCCAAATAATATTAGAGTACGGGTTGTACATTTCATCACCTAGTTGGTGGTACGAAGGTGAGTTCCTTCATCACCTAGTTGGTGAGAATAAGGGCAAGGTGTCGAGGCACATTGTGGCAAATGTCGAATGACACAAAGTGTGTTGAACCCTTTCGAAGCACAGTTGGCTTATGTATGGATGTGTTGGAATGTATGATGTTTATGCATAAATGTGTTGGAATGTATGATGTTTATGTATGAATGTGTTGAAATGTATGATGTTTATGTATGAATGTGTTGGAATGTATGATGTATATCCTTTGTATAGTCTTGTTGACACATACTTAGATTTTGTTTTGTATTGGAAACATTTGCGTTGAAGCTTCAACACTTGAGTGTTTCATTGCTCAGAATGTAAAAGAGTTTAGGGCCGAGTTGGCTAAATCACCTCTTTATTGAATTCATACCAAACGGTCTTTGTTACATAGGATGCCGAACGGCTGTAGCTTAACACTTGTACAATGTGAGTCTATTTGTAATAGTACTTCATGTGGTCAGTATTCCATGGATGGCCAAGGGTCTTGCTGTCGGAGTTTCTGAGCTTGTAGGAGCCAGGGCGGCTGATGCCGACGACCTCGAACCGTCCGTCCCAGTTAGGACTGAGTGTTCCTTCACTCGGGACCCTATCACAGAGTAATCTTTTCTTTAGTACCCAGTTTCCCACTTTGAAAGAGCGAGGTTTGACCCTTGAGTCGTAGTAGTTGGAAATGCGCTGCTTGTAGGCGACATTCCTCAGGTGAGCCTGATTTCTGTGTTCCTCGACTAGATCCAGGTTGAGGGTGAGTTGTTTGTCGTTCTCACTCTGCATGTAATTCTGGATTCGGTATGTTGCTTGCTCAAGCTCAACCGGGACAACTGCTTCTGTACCAAAAGCAAGTGAGAATGGAGTTTCTCCTGTGGAAGTCCGATATGAAGTGCGGTATGACCAAAGAACTTGGGGTACGAATTCTGGCCAACAACCTTTAGCTTTGTCCAAGCTAGTTTTCAGAGTGCGCTTGATTATTTTGTTAACGGCCTTGACTTGTCTATTAGACTGGGGATGGGCTGGAGAGGCAAAACATAAGTTGATGTTGAACTTAGAGCAGAACATCGTGAACTTCTTGTTGTCGAACTGCCGCCCATTGTCCGTGACTATCGCATTGGGAATGCCGAATCTACAGAGGATGTTCTTCCATACGAAGTCTTCTATTTTTCCCTCAGTAATGGTTGCCAAGGGTTCTACTTCAGCCCACTTTGTGAAGTAGTCAACTGCAAAGATTGCATAGCGGACCTTGCCCTTCCCTGCATGCATTGGGCCGATCAAATCAAGTCCCCATTGGGCGAAGGGCCAAAGGCTGATCATAGAAGTAAGCGGCTCGGGAGGGGAGTGAGGGATAGTTGCGTAGCGTTGACACTTATCACATGAGCGAGATATTCTGATGGCATCTTGGTGGAGTGTTGGCCAATAGTATCCTTGGCGAAAAGTCTTGTGTGCTAGGGATCGAGACCCAGCATGATCTCCGCAGACTTCTTCATGTATTTCCCGAATGACAATTTCCGCCTCCGCAGATGTAAGGCATCTTAGGTATGGCAGGGTAAAACCGCGCTTGTAGAGTTGGTCATTAATGATCAGGTAGCGGGCAGACTTGTATCGAATCTGCTTAGCTTGGACTTTGTTAATTGGGAGGGTGTCATGAACAAGGAATTTATAAATTAGGGTGATCCAACTATCTTCTTGTTGTAAATTGCACACTTCCGCGACCATGGTGCTTGGTACCGCTAACAATTCGACATGAATTTTTCTCCCAATCTTGTCTTCCACTGCCGAGGCGAGGCGAGCCAAAGCGTCTGCATGACTGTTTGCCGCTCGAGGAACTTGGGTGATCTGGTAGTGGAAGTGTTTGAGCAAAAGTCGCGTTTGCGCAAGATATGCTGTCATAGAGCTATCCTTAGCATCAAAGTTGTTTGTGACTTGGTTGACCACTAATTGGGAGTCACTGAAGATATCAATTCGTTTAACCCCAAGATGCTTGGCCAAACGTAAGCTTGCTAGAAGGGCTTCGTATTCGGCCTCGTTGTTCGATGCCTTGAATTTGAAACAAAGAGCGTATTCTATCGCCACTTTGTCAGGGGTAGTGAGGACTAATCCTGCTCCGCAGCCCTGTTGGTTGGATGAGCCATCAACATACAGACTCCATGCTGGGGTTGTTGATTCTATCTTCTGAGCTTTCGATGGTAATGAAGCTATTGCTTCAGGTGTAGAAGCAATGTCAACAGGATATGTGAAGTCGGCGATGAAATCTGCTACTGCTTGACCCTTTTCGGCTGGTTTTGGTTGGTAGGAGATGTCAAACTCACCCAATGTTATCGCCCATTTGATCATTCACCCAAACGTGTCAGGACTCTGGAGTATCTGTCGAAGAGGGTGATTGGTAAGCACGATGATGGCGTGTGCTTGGAAATAAGGGCGAAGTTTTCGAGCATACATGACCAATGCTAGAGCTAATTTCTCAATGTTGGAGTATCGTGTCTCCGCATCTTGTAGGGCCTTGCTAGCGTAGTAGACGGGCCGTTTGACACCACTGTTCTTTCGGATAAGAACAGAACTGACTGCTGAAGCCGAGACCGATAGATAGATAATGAGAGTGTCACCAACTTCTGGTTTGGAGAGCAAAAGGGCTTTACTCATGTACTTTTTGAGGTTCCTGAATGCCTTGGCACATTCCTCCGTCCATGTAATGTACTTCTTATTTCCCTTGAGTGCTTTGAAGAAAGAAACACATCTGTCTGTGGCCTTAGAGATGAATCTGGTTAAGGCTGTCACCTTGCCAGTAAGGCTTTGGATGTCTTTTGAAGTTACTGGCTCTTTCATGTCGAGGATTGCTTTGATCTTTTCGGGGTTAGCTTCAATGCCTCGTTGGCTAATCATGAAGCCTAAGAATTTGCCAAAGCCCACGCCGAAGGCACATTTGTTGGGGTTCAACCTTATTCGATACCTCTTTAGAATGGTGAAAGTTTCAGATAGGTTGGTGATGTGTTGGTCTGCATGTTTGCTCTTGACTAACATATCATCAACGTAAACTTCCATGCTCTTCCCAATCTGTTCGGCGAACATTGAATTGACCAGTCTCTGATAAGTTGCTCCTGCATTCTTTAGACCGAATGGCATGACTTTGTAGCAATATAGTCCCCTGTCAGTAGTGAAGGCTGTGTGTTCTTGGTCTGAGGGGTTCATGAGGATTTGGTTGTATCTTGAATAAGCGTCCATAAAGCTCAAGAGCTCGCACCCTGCCGTAAAGTCTATAAGTCTATCAATGAGAGGAAGGGGGAAACTATCCTTTGGGCATCCTTTGTTTAGGTCGGTGTAGTCGACACACATTCTCCACAAGACCTTTTGAAGCATGAGACTTTCCTTGGTCGGATTTTTCTTAACAAGGACAACATTTGCTACCCATGTTGGGTAATTGACTTCACGGACGAAGCCTATGTCCTTGAGTTTTTCAACTTCTGCTTTCATCGCCTCGTATCGTTCAACATCATAAGATCTTCACTTATGTTTTACTGGTTTGGTCTTAGGATCAATACTCAAGTGGTGACAGATGATATCGGAAGAGATGCCCGGCATATCTTTATATGACCAAGCGAAGACCTCGGCGTTCTCTTGCAAAAATGAGATCAACGACAACCGAATGGGTGGTGACAAAGTGGTGCCAATCTTCACCATGCGATCTGGATGGTCTTTGGAGATAGAGACATTCTCTAACTCTTCAGCGGGTTGTGCTTGCTGGGTGAAGGAGTCATCTCGAGGGTCATCGGGTTGACTGTTGCCATTATGAAGATCCGAGTTGGCTTCATCTGGACTGGTATTTACTACTTGGTTATGTATAGAGAGGGTATCCTTGGGGACATGCAGGTGTTGTTGCTTAACTGAAGTGTTGTAACATGATCGAGCACTAAGTTGATCTCCCCTGATGTATCCATTGCCGAAATGGGTTGGAAACTTCATCAACAACATATGTGTGGATACCATGGCCTTGAGATCATTGATGCCTGTGCGCCCAAAGATGACATTGTATGCCGTCGGGTAATTGACCACTAGGAAGTTAATGGTAATAGTAGCTATGTAGGGGCCTGTACCAATGGTGAGGGGTAAGTGTATACTCCCTAAAGGTTGCACGATATCGCTAGATAAGCTTATCAGAGGAGAAATCGAGCGATCGAGTAAGTGTTCAGCTACATTAAGTGCCTTGAAAGCTTCAACAAACATGATATTGACTGAAGCACCTGTGTCTATCAAGATTCGTTTCACATCAAAATTTGCTATGTGCGCCTCCGCGATCAGCGGGTCGTTGTGAGGGTAGATGATACCTCTTTCTTCCTCAGGGTAGAAACATATTGGATCCCAGTTAGGCTTTTGATATTTGTCTCCCCTGATGTCTTCCACGTGAAACACTTGATGGCCAGGTCTCAAAGTTCGTTCATTGTTTTTCATGGCCCTATTGGAAGATTCAGACATAGGTGTGCCGCCGCTTATAGAATATATCACATTCACCTGGCGTTGGTTACGGTTATCCCTTGGAGGGTGAAGGAGGAACTGATCAATTTTTCCTTCACGTGCCAAAGCTTCAATATGATCACGGAGGATGACGCACTTCTCGCCATCATGGCCATTATACTCGTGGTAGCAGCAAAACATGCCCGTGTTTTTCGTGGACTTGTAATCTGGCTGTCTTGGCTTTGGCTTTGGTATCAGATGAGCTATACTGGGGTAGATGGCCGCGCATGTAGCGTTCAAAGGTGTGTATGTCTCATACCTCGGGGTAGGGCCTGTCTTGACATGTGATTGGCCCACTGCATTGACTGCCTGGGGACGGGCGTTATTGTGACGATATCCTGAGTTATCCCGATAGTGCCCCTTATTCTTTTTATTAAAATGAGATTGGTGAGGATGGAAATCTTTCCTTTTGCCCTGGGATTGATATGTCTGCTGACTTGGCGAAGCATTAAATGAGGCCGGGGGGTGTGCTGCTACCGTTTGGAAGGTTGAGGTCTTTTCATTCGGTTGGATCTGGCATCCACTCTCTACTTGCTGATAAGGGGTGACTGTAGGGGGTTTCCCTTGATATGTCATTGCCTCGGCAGAGGCATGGTTGTAAGCTTGTGCCATCACCTCAGAGTAAGTCTTCCAAGTGTTGGCATTGATTATGTACTTGAAGAAACAGTCACGTAAGCCTGCCATGAAGGCCTTAAGGGCGGTCTTGTCATCTGCCTCAGCGCAGCGGGAATACTCATGGCTGAAGCGGCCAGCATACTTTCGTAATGACTCGTCCGGCTTCTGGCGAATAGTGTACAAGTCATCTGCGGAATGCAAGCGATCGGTCTGGAAGATGTGTTGAGAGACAAACAACTTCCTCAACTCTTCAAATGAGTCTACCGTCTTGGGTGGAAGACGGCAATACCAGTTTAAAGCTCCGCCAGAGAGGGTGGAGGGGAAGAGAAGGCACCGTTCTTCATCGGTGTGTCTCCGGTATACCATGGTGGACTCAAAGAGGTTAAGGTGTTCAATCGGGTCTTCCCTTCCAGTATAGAGTTGTAAGTCAAGCTTCTGCTTTGTCTTCGCTTTGAGGGGGGTGTTGAGGATCCTTCTTGTGAATGGGCCAGGCCTGGGTTGGTTCCAGTCAGGTATCTCGGCTTGACGTTCAGCCTTCAACTTGTTTACTTCCTTCAGGAGCTGTAGGACGAAGGGGTCCTGAGTGGAGTTGTGCATCACTGAAGTTTTCTTCCGTAAGTCCCCATCGCCTCTTGGAAGTAGGAAAGTTTGATCAAGATAGCATGATTTTTCCTTAGACTCGTCACACTGACTCCTAGAGTGAGTATGTCGGAACATTTCCGAGTCCCCTGTACCTTCATGTTCTTCTGGGACTTGTTGCCCATTCCCTAGATTAACTGGTGGCCTGGGTCGTGGGAGAGGATCGAGTCTTTCAGAAACTCTTAGGTCATTGATCTTCGAGCTTATGTGGATGGGATTCTCTCGACGTTGCTTTAGGAAGTCTCGACAATCGCGATAGACGACTTTTGATCCTTCCACTCCTTCTGTGAGGAGGTGCTTTCCTCTACTCCTTCTGCTTCAGGTTAAAGCAGCTGGGTTGAGAGAAGTCTCATGTTGATTATCACATTGATGTGTAGCTCGATCCCTATCAGGGATGTCCATGTTGGATATCGGTGACCCTTCGTGTTGGGGGGCATTCAGATGATTGTTGACCTCAGCAGGGGCGACGAGCTTGTGTGCTTGAGCATGCCTAGCCTCGTGAAGCATCTCGAAAAGTTTTTCATACTGCTCTTGGAGGACCTCGTTCCTCATCACTATCTTGTTGTTCTGAGCTTCTAACTCATCGACTTTAGCTTGAAAAGTAACTCTATTTCCTTCCTGCTTTCGTTGCTTCATACTAGGTCCAATAAGGGTGTCATTCTGTGTGTTATGGCTTCTTTCGCTCCCAATGTTGGAGAGAGATGTTTGGCCAAAAGAAAGTGTACGAGCGGTGGAAACCAGCTTGACAAAGCTGAAGAGAGTGGGAATAAGTGTCGTTTCCCACAGACGGCGCCAAATGTTGATGCACAAAATCAGCGAGGACTTTGGTACAACAGAAAGTGTCAGGTTTGTGACCTTCGCTTGGTTGCTTCGATCACTAGTGAAGATAAGTACGTAAATGAATAGGGACATGGAAGCAAACACAAGATGTACGTGGTTCACCCAGATCAGCTACGTCCACGGAGTAGAGGAGTTCTCATTAATTGTGAAGGGTTTACACAAATACATAGGTTCAAGCTCTCATTTTGTGAGTTCTAGTAAATAGTTTAGTACAAAATGACATTAGAGATTATTGTGGGAGAATGATCTCTATTTATAGAAGAGAGTTTCTAGTTTTGTTTTAACATTAACACGTGTCGTGTTGTGATTGGCTTCTAATGTTGACACGTGTCGCGCTGTGATTGGCTTCTGATGTCGACACGTGTCGCATTGTGATTGGCCTCCTGGTTGAAGGGAAGCTCTTCTGGGTCCTTGACAGTATAACGTTGACCAGTGCTCAGTAGTTTCGGGATTGGTCAAGTATGGTACAAACATCTACCAATGAATTTTTAGTTGAGGAACTAACGATAATAGATATTTAGTTGAGAGATCATTGCTCCAATTTAATTAAGGTTGAAGGATCATTGCTACAATTTAGTCAACTTAAAAACGTTGCTCCGTGAGCCTGTGCCAAGCTTTGGGTACGCCCGAACCAAAACGAGCTACGCCAACCACGGAGGAGAGGACAAATAGTATTGTCTTGGCTAAATGCGAGATCAAACTTATTTAAGAAAAGAAAATTGCAGAGCATTCTTTGCGAACCAGTTGTTACAAAGTTAATTTATACTATCTGGAGTGTATAACTTTTCATCAACTAGTTGTGACCAATATATTTTGGGTAGTGCTATCTACACATCAATTAACTTCTCACACCCACATTGTTACCGTCAGTTGATATTTATTCAATTCATTCAATCAACAATGAATTGAATATATAAAGAGGACGTAAAATTATAGAAAAACATCAACATTATTAACATGAATAAAGGGCATGGAAGGCATATATATAAAATACTTGATCAATGGATTCTTTGGTAGCGATATCTAGCTAGCTAGGGTTTTCATTTTAGACAACAAATTAGTATAACAGTTTCTCAATAAATATAAACAGAAATTGGATTGACATATTTTATATATATATATATATATATATATATATATATAGTGGTATTGGTACAAGTATACTACTACTGAATATAGGATTGACCAGTGATATCAAGGTCTCGGTCGCCGGTGGAAGGTGGGGGTGTGTGCTTGGGGGGTTGAGTGGTGGCTTCAGCTGGTCCGTCGGCACTCTGGCTGTCACTGGCCCGTGGTTTTGCTTTTTCTTTTGCAGGCTGATCTGGCTCTCTACCGTACATTCCACCGCCATAGGCTTCATATGTTAATGGCTTCATCCTTGATATTTCACTATGACTACCACCACCTCCATCCTCCTCCTTCTTCTGCTTAACCTCCTCCCGTCTCTGCTTCTCCCTTTCCTTTTCCATTTTCTGATGATCCATTGATTCCCTATTTAGTAATAGATAATCTATTCGTGGTCGTACTTTTACTAGCTAGTTATATACATAATTCCAACTGCCACCGATCAATATATGTATGACACGCGTCTTGTTTTATGGTGAAGTGGCGAAACCCCTAACTGCCTTCTGTCATCCATGCATGAGCAACTACATCCTCATGCATGTACAAGCACACCTCTATAGTAGTCCATATCCACCTGACTTCGTACTTTACTCGAAATCAATCTCTCTCACTCTCTAACTAATTTTCTGGAGAAAAATTTGTATAACATGATTTACAGTGTCACAGTTATATAATCCAGTACAAATAATGAAATTATGTGTTAAACTTCTTTACTTATCTTTGTGCTATTCATACAAAACAGTACCATTACGCTTAATTTTAGACTATCACTTCGAAATGATCTAGTATTGTGGTACCGCACATACATTTTATATGTGTTCATTACTTCGACATAACTTAGTGTTGTGCTACTACGCATGCGTTTTATACATGTTCATTAACTTGTCCCACTTGATTATTTGTTTTTTGCTCATCTTTTGTTCCCCCAAATAATTTTTCAAGAAAAGTTGGACACTCACTGATTAGTTTATAGACTGCACAATGATATTCATATTGGTGGTAATGGTATATGTATCATTCTTCTCAATTAATTTGTGCCACTTGATTATTTGTTTTTGCTTTTCTTTTATTCCCCCAATAATATAATAGATATAGTTATATACCTTGAAAAAGTTGTTCACTAATCATAATATATTCCAGAATGATAATAGTGGTAGTCCTGCATATATATTTTATGTCCACCGCACATAAATATATATATATATATATATAATATATATAATGTGTAAAAACCCATATCCAGCAACCACTATATTCCAACATAACTCAGTTGTTCATGAGTCAAGTACATTTTAAGTTTTTCATCTTACATACGGTTTTATTAAAAACATGATATTTTTAGAGATTAAAATGAAGTTTTCTAATAATCAATTAAGTACTTGTCATGAAAACCCACTACTACGAGTTAGTAATAATATTGGAGTCGAGAGCTTGTGAAACTTGAGAAAGAAAGGAGATGAAGAACTCAAAAAGGAGATGAAGAAGTCAAAGTAACATTGAAGAAGATGAGGGAATTGGAGGCGTCCATCGCTGGGACTGAAACTTTGCTCCGACAAAGAGTTTGATCAACGCTAGGGTTTCACTGCTCAACACTCTCACCCTAGTCTAAATTAATATTTGCCATGTGTACTTTTAGTTTTTAATTTCTATACAAATTCCCATTTATTAAATTTGTCTCCGTCGTCGAATTAATAGAAGAATTGTGTGCAATAGCATAAAGCTTTGGGGTTGATATTGCAGCCGATGAATATTAACAAGTAAATGTACTTGATTAAACTAACTATTACCGACTTTAACTGACAAAACCTCCACGCATATGCTAGCTGGCGAGGGTTTGGCATGGGCATCGTTGCACAGTTTTATTATCTTAACAATTCATAATTAATGTCGGATTCTTGCATCCGCCATCCGGCAATTCGATCTAATCAACTTTGCTGATATCGATAAGATGAATTATTGATAATTAGTAATACCCTCAACTTGTTCTTGTTCTTCTAATTATACGTGCGTTGTATATATTAATGTATGACATTAGTTTTTCTCCACTGTCATAGACAACTTTAACACAACGAGGTTAGTGGTCCCTAATTATTACCTAATAATTTTAAGCAAAAAGATTATATTTTTAGTTTAATTAACTGTAGTATGTAAGTCGAAAACTCCTCCTCTAAAATCCTAAACTCTAATGGGATTAACATCACACTTTGACGGACATTTTAATCACCTAACCCTCAAGTGTACTCAAAACCCAATGTACGTCCCTCTAAAATCTTAAAAAGAAATGATAATCTCCTTACCTTTTAAGTAATAGATCCACCTTATAATAAAGTTAATTTGTAGGTTATCCTAAAAAGTTGTCTTTAGTTTTCCTTAAACCTAGCGAAGTCCAACTTGATATTAATTGAATGTAAATTTACCTGTGATACTAATGTCAGTTTGTCATGCATATATAGGAATATAAGGAAAATTAATGTTGGAATATTTACAACAAGAATGACAGATGGGGCTAGTTTCAATCTCAATTCTCAACTGTAACAAGCTGAATTTTTACGCAATCTCAATCCTAAACGTTTGATCGAAACCCTTTGTAATAAAAATAAAAAGCTGGGTCGAGAGTTCGGACCGGCCTTCATTGGCCGCAGGCTAAATGATGACTCATTATCAAAAGCACCGGTGACCTAAACAACACCATCACCAACCTATATAATATATATATATATATATATATATATATATATATATTGACATAATGACCGTAAAAAGATAGATTAAAGTTAGGCTTTCCTAAATCCCAGGATATGGGGATGAGATTCAAATTTCAATACCCAAGACAGAGCCATAGGGACAGGGTTCAGGGGACCATGTCTTCCGTTTCTCCTTCTCTCTCTCTCTCTCTCTCTCTCTCTCTCTCTCTCTCTCTCTCACGGTCATCTCCCTCCCACTTCAAAAGTAAATCACAAAAGTGATTCACATACAGAATACAGCCAAACTTGATTGAGTTGGAATTGCACTAGCTCATACAAAAGCTATATCCTGCATCTTGCAACAGCTCATCCTCCTCCTCGTTTTGTGAAAGATCCAATCCCCTTATTAAAGACATGACTAACTTATAGACAGTACCAGCACTCTTTGCTAGCTAGCTTCAGTACTACTTCATACCTTCACAATGGAAATGATAAACACACATTTGTTTTAGCTTCTCACACACCTATGTTTAATCTTGTCTGTTGTTTTCATTTGATTTATTCAAGGAGTAATTAGGTTTTCATCCTTATTTTTACTACTCTATTGATTAAAACCTTATTACTTTTCAATTTTTGATCAAGGTCCTTTGTATTAATAATATCATTAATTATTTCAATAATAAAATATTTTTTATTTCTAAATATATTCATTTAATATTAAAAATGTTACAATTAGTATATTTATATTTATGGCTAAATTTTTTATCATATATTTTTATTTTTAGTTTGTACCCATTTTTAATTTGCAACCCTTTTTTAATTTGTACCAATTTTCCTTTCAATTTTAATTTGTACCCATATATTAATTTCTTTTTGTGCCCATATTTTTTAAAGTTTTATTTGTATTGTACCCATATTTTTTTATTTATTTGTACCCATTTTTATTTTTGCTAAATGTACCCATTTTGAAGAATGTACCCATGTTTTGATACAATAATTTTTTGGTTATTTTTTATGAATGTACCCATGTTTACACACACACACACAATAGTATATTTATATTTTAATATTTGTAATCCCACAAATTATGTTTTTTATTTAAAATCTCATTACTATAAACAACTATAAATTTTAATTTTTAATTTAAAAAATATAGTAACGTACATAGAAATAAATTATCAATTAATTTTAGGGACTTGGATCAAAAATTGAAAACCAACAAAGTTTCAGTCAAAGATTATTCATAACTAGGGACCGCATCCAAAGTCTCCCTTTATTCAATCCAATAGCTAGAATTGAAGAGGGTTGTGTGATAAGTTAAAAAAAATGTGCAAAAATCATATCTCCATAATTATGGCTGTTAATTTTTGGCACCATTATTTCAAAAATTACGATGCACTATTATTTCAAAAATTAAGATCTTTTTGAAAATTTTGCTTTGGAAATTTACCCCCACAGCTCCACACGCATGGTTATATGACATAACGGTTACTTGCCATGTATGATTTTTGTCATTAATTGGACATCATAATAATTTATTTGACCTTTCAATTAGCCTTTTTCTTGTTAATTTGCACCATAGATGGAAGGGAAAATTACAAAACGCACGCATATCCGTGGGGGTATGAATGAAGATAAGAAAATAAAAACGCGGTAAAGATGGAATAAACCCAAAAATACGGGGCAACACTGAAATAATCTGAAAAATGAAAAAAGAGACGTTAGCCCTATCCCGCCAGGTTTTCCCCGTTTGAGCAATTAAGGAAGGAAGATAATTAAACAGTCCACCAGAGACGCAAAGCAATAAATAGTAAATGCCAAATTACCAAATAAGCCATTCCATATCTATCTAAAATTGCGCACTCAAAACCCAAATCAGAAAAATCAGAGAATGTTGGTGGTGCCTTGTAAGTTTTTTTGGTAATTAAGTAAAGCGATTGCGTGTGTGTGTCACATCCAGTTGAGAGATACTGAGAGTTGTGATGGGTTGCGCCGCCTCAAAGGTAGAAGACCTTCCGGCGGTGGCATTGTGCCGAGACCGGTGCAAGTACCTGGAGGAAGCTCTCTGCCAGACCCAAGCCCTGGCCGATTCCCACGTCGCTTACTTGGCCTCTCTCAGGACCCTTGGCCCCGTTCTCCACCGTTTCTTCCATGACACTCCTGCAGGTACTGGACCGCCGCCGCCACCAGAATCAGACTCGCACCTCCAATTCCCTTCCGACTCTGAATCCGAATACAAAGAGGACCACGCCGATAAACAGTTGGGAGAAACGCCGACACCAGTTTCTGTGCATGATCAATGTTTCAGGAAAAGGGAGGAGGAGGTCTTCAAAAATTTAGGCGGCAGACTGACTTCCGAACTCCCTCCTCCACCACCGCCTCCGGTCAGCTCCACTTGGGATTTTCTTAATCTATTTGATGCCTACGAGAGGGAGAGTTACCTATCACCCCTTTATACTTGCACTACTTTGGTTCCTGAAGAAGCTGCTCATACTTCTGCACTTGTTGCTGCCGCTGCTGACAAAATCAATAACGAGATCAATGTTAAACACAATACTAAAAATATTGACGATGATCAGGAAAGGGAGAGTAGGTCGCCCGAGAAGGGTAAGACGACTCACATGGCGACGTCGACAGCAACTCCTCCGTCTGTCTCTGTCTCTCCCACTGTCCCAGAAGCAGCAGAGGCGATGCGAGAGCTTCATCTTCTGTTTGACAGGGCGTCTGAGTCCGGTAATCAAGTTTTATTGTCGCTGCAGTCTCATCATCTCACAATTTCTCTTGATCAGGGTAATTTATCCATTTTAATTTTCTCAATCAATTTTTAATATTATTCCAGATTGTTAGATAAAGATAAATTTAATACATAATTAATTTGACGAATTGGCGTTGGAGAAGCAGAGTATGGATTTGATGACCATGAAGGCTTGGTTATGAGTTCACAGAACCTTTCTTACACTCTGAAGACGCTCTTCCTGTGGGAAAAGAAACTTTACCATGAAGTCAAGGTATATATATGCTTCTTTTCCTTCATTAGCTTTGCTGATTAATCACTTTTTAAAGCATAATCTTGACTATTTAATCATGCTATATATATAATTAGGCTGAGGAAAGATTGCGCGTTACGCACGAGAAGAAGAGTAGAATGCTGAAACATTTGGAACATAGCAAGGGTACTACTACTAGTGCTGCTCAGTCTCCCAAACTCAACTCCCTTCGCAGTGCAGTCCGCGATCTTTTAACAAAAATGAAAATTGCAATTCAGATTGTTGACAGAATATCAATTACCATCAATAAGTTGAGGGACGAGGAGCTATGGCCGCAGATTATCGAATTCATCAACAGGTATCTCTACTCTATCGTCTATCCCATCACCATTGAAGAATGATTGATTCTACGAAATGTTAAAGTGATTAGTGGGCTGGTTGATGTGCTTGTAGGTTACTCAACATGTGGAAAGCTATGGTAGAATGTCACAAGAGTCAGTACCAAGCAATGGTGGAAGCCAAGGGTTTAGATGGCGTTGCAATATCCAATGCAAAATTGAGCAGCGCGCATAAGGCTGAAACTGCAATTCAACTCAAGTTAGAGCTTCAAAACTGGAATGTGTGCTTCTCCAAATGGATTGTCGCCCAAAAGGGGTATGTAAAAGCATTAAATGGATGGCTTCTGAGATGTCTTCTACACGAACCGAATGTGGGCAATCAAGAATTAACAGCGGACGAGGGTATTGGAGCACCGCCTGTTTTTGTGATATGTAATGAGTGGTCACAAGCTATGGATAGACTCTCAGAGAAGGAAGTTGTTGAAGCCATCAGGGGATTCTGGACTAGTATGCATACGCTTTTAATGGAAGACAACAATAATAATGTAGAAATGGTGCAGCAAAGGATGGTAGCTGAAAACAAAGATATAGCCAGGAAAGTAAAGTTTTTGGAGGAAGAGGAGGGGAAGGAGCAGAAGATATTGCATAAGCTGATACGCGGTAGAGGAGGGAAAAAGAACGTTGGTTCGAGTAGCTTGCGAGCAGGAGAAGACGAGTCACAGAGAGAGAGAGTGCAGCAACAGAGTAGTAGCGATCTAGTGTGGGATCTGAAGCAGACATTGATGGCGATGGAGAAATTCACTGCAAACTCATTGCAAGCATACAATGAGCTTCATGCACACATTGAACTAGAGCAAGTCAGCTGCAGGCAATCGGGAATATCTGGATGATGAATTAATGACAACCTTGGCTTAATTCTTCTGATACCAAATGATTAGTTTGTTGTTTTGTTGCCATGGGTGCTTAAGGTTTTGCTCGTCAAATTAGCAATAAGATTAGACACCTGGAAGTTATATAAATTGGCCTTGCCTTATCATGCAATTATATATGTTGATCACCTGTTACAAGAATTTTGGAGATGCAAATATTGCTTATTATAAGGCAAAACAAATGGGTTTATCCATTAGTAATTCCATGCTTCCTCTGACTAGTGACAACCTTTTGGGAGGGTCATCCCAACTCCGGTGCAAGTAGTCGGACAAATTTACATATACATGCACATAAGGTGTATGAAGCTCAGCTCTTAATTTGTAGTACAAACTTGCACATGCAAATAACAACATATCCGACCTACAACAATTTTCGCAACAATAAATTTGTAAACGGGTGCGTGAGAATTCAGACTTGAGATTTATTTCAAAAACGGACGGTGATGATGGTGATGTAATGCATATTTTAATACTATAGGAGCTGATTTTTGTATGCTTGTTCTTCGCTTTATGCACACACTCTTCATTTACACATATCTTTTGCCTTAATGTATATGAGTAAATTGTACAAATGGTCCCTCAACTTTAATCAAATTGGAGCAATGGTCCCTCAACTAAAAATCCATTACCTTTGGTCCCTCAACTTATCAAAACGTGCAGCTATGGTCCCTCAACTAAAAATTCATTACCATTGGTCCCTGAACTTTAATTCAAGTGGAGAAATGGTCCTTTAACTTTAACCCAATTGTAACAATAGTCCTTCCAATATAACTCGTTTTGACAAATTTTTTGACATAGTTGACGAAAAGAACCATAATTATACACTTTGATGAGTTAAGGGACCCTAATTATATAAATGGTTATTCCAACATAGCTTATTTTGACAATATTTTGACAAAATTGATGAAAAGGACTATAGCTACACATTTTGATAAGTTGAGGGACCAATGGTAATGAATTTTTAGTTGAGGGACCATTGCTCCAATTTGATTAAAGTTGAGGGACCATTTGTACAATTTACTCTAATGTATATAATTTTGTGAATTAGCCAATCCATATTTTGATACAAAATGTGTTAGGATTCGTTTGGATGTGCTTTTAAAATGACTGAAAGCGCTTTTAGAGAAAATATTTTTTGGTTCCAAAAGCACTTAAAGTGCTTTCTTCAAGAAGCATTAGTTTTGTGCTTTTTTCAGGAAGCACTTTTAAGTGCTTTTCCAGAATATACTTGCATTTTACTAAGAATTAGTTCTGAAAACATTTTCAATAGAAGTGTTTTCAGTTATTTTAAAAGCACATTCAAACGATCTCTTAGACGTTCCCATTTCCCCAATAGGTGAGTCGCAAAACAAAACTTTGTGGTGATGATTAGATTTCTTATTTAAATCATTAAAATAATCTAAATAGATAATCTCTTTTTTAACATTTTTTTATATTTAACATAAAATAATTATGGATGAAACACTGCTTTTAGCCTAAATATAGCGAACTGTTAAATGGAGGCAGATTTTCTGTCTTTCCACTTTTTTTGCCCTTCCGTATCTTTTTGTTTGTGTGATCACATTTAAATCACGTCAATATTTTATATATATATTTTTTATCTTATTATTTCTATAAAAAAATAATATAAAATATTAATATGGTTTAACCGTGATCACACAAAATAGAAGGGCACCGGAAGTAAAAGGGTAAAGAATCTACCTCCCTATTAAATATCGTGTGTGTATAAAAGAAAATTAGAAAAAGGAAAAAAGGCAGGGATTGGTCTGCTGGATGCAAAGCGATAATTACCAAAGGTACCGTTTGGTACGCAGACGGAACGGGAAAGAACAAGACGGGATGGGACGGAACGGATGATGTAAATATTGAAAAAGATAAGGAGAAATTTTGTCATAAAATGTTATAAATTTGTGTTCCACGGATGTGGAACGGGTCGTTCCAAGGAAGGAGGTAGAACGAAAAATCAGCCAAATTTCGTCCCATTGGACAATCCGTTCCACATTTTTTAGGCGTACCAAACGTGAGGACGGAACGGCTCGTCCCGTTCCATCCCGTCTCATCCCACGTACCAAATGGTACCAAAATGCCTTTGATGACATGGAAAGGACAATTCAACTGTAGGTGGAAACAGGGAGAGAGAGGTTTTGCCAGTGCAGACAGAGAGGGAGAGAAGGCAGGCAGGCAAGCAAATTAGCAATGCCATTGCCATTGCCAAGGAAAAGAAAGCGGCACTGAGTCAACTCGGCCGAGTTGTGGGGTGCTGCGAGTCGTCTTTTATACATGCACGTCAACACCACTCCAGCACCACCGCTTGGACACCTTCAGCTCCACCGCCACCACCAACCGCACTCCTCAACCGTCCAACGGTCGAGCCGATGCAGCCGGAGTCGGAGCAGTGCCTGGATTCTCGGAATTCTCGCTGGCCGACTTGAAAAGCGCCACAAATAACTTCAGCTCCGACTTCATCGTCTCCGAGAGCGGTGAGAAAGCCCCCAATGTCGTCTACAAGGGCCGCCTCCAGAACCAAGATAACCGTCGTTGGATTGCCGTCAAGAAATTTTCTAAATTGGCCTGGTCTGACCCCAAGCAATTCGCCGTATATAATCACACACACTCTCTCTCATTCTTCTCCGTTCATTATTTATTATTATCCCTCCATCTGGGAATTGTGATTACGGTTTTCCATTTCCATTTGAATTGAGAAATTTGAACTTTGGGGAATAGGATGAAGCTAGGGGCGTTGGGAAGCTGAGGCACAAAAGGCTTGCCAATTTGACAGGGTATTGCTGCGACGGCGACGAGAGGCTGCTGGTGGCGGAGTACATGCCTAATGATACCCTTGCCAAACATCTCTTCCACTGTATGTGCCTCCTATATTCTTCAAGGACTTTGTTTCTTATACAATTCTTGCATTTGTTCTGCTTGAGCCTCTAGTGTTGTAATCTCAAACCACTTCCACAAAGCTGATTCATCATCTACACGTGTGCTATCTTCATTTCAAAATGTGACTGCTTTTTTGCTTTTCCCATTCTCATATTCTGGACAAGTGACCTCGCAAATTTATTGCCTATAACTTTTCAAAGTGCTCGAGATATAAATTCATCTCAAACTTTCTTGACAGGGGAGAATCAGACCATTGAGTGGGCTCTGCGACTAAGAGTTGCTCTGAACATTGCCTAAGCGTTGGATTACTGCAGTAGTGAAGGCCGCCTGTTGTACCATGACTTAAATGCATATAGGGTTCTCTTTGATGAGGTGTTGTCTCAAATTTCCTTTCCCAAAGTTTGAATATTTAGTTTTTCAGTTTTTACAAGCAGTGAGATAATATTAATCACAGATCACTGGCCCCTTTTTGATAAGTACACATATTTCCTCCTGTGTTAAGACTTTTTATCTGAAAACTGCATGGATTTATATGACATCAAAGTGGTCATTTTGTGGATGGTGTTGGCAGAATGGCGATCCTTGGCTTTCGTGTTTTGGATTTGATGAAAAACAGCAAGGATGGAAAAAGTTACAGCACCAATCTTGCGTACACACCTCCTGAATATCTAAGAAATAGTAATTGTTTATTTTTTATTTTTTATACACCTTAGGGACGATGAACTGAACTCTAACTGAGGCAGTGAGTAAGATTATATGAAGCAGGAGTCGTATTGTATAATCTGCTGGGCTTAATGAAGCCCTTGACAAGTTCCTTCCGTACATTGTGTGGATGCTGCAGGAAGGGTGACTCCAGAAACTGTTACATTCAGCTTTGGGACTGTCCTTTTGGGTCTGCTCAGTGGAAAACACATCCCTCCCAGTCATGTAAGTATTTACCGTGCCATGCACTTGTTCTCCAGTCGGTCGGTTTGGAATGGACCCATAATCTAATAGTTAAAATGCAGTGCTTCTTCTATTTGAGTTATGCAGAAGTCCAGATTCTGTATGATCATAGAGGAGTTGTTTGTTAAAATGCCTCTTGCTCATGTGTTTAGTACTTGGCATTAGGGAACCCCTTGTTTTTAGCGTGTGGTGGTAAAATATAGTAGCATATACTCAAAATAAGTTTTGCACACATGAGTTGACTTTCCTTGTAGCAGTTATTTATTTACTAATATATATTTTTTTTTAACTGATATTGAATTTGTGATGGTCGAAGTAATAGGTGGAGATTGTTCACAAGACACTGATGTTGAAGAGCAGCTTGTAGCTTGGATCATAGTTTTATTCCTCTATTCCACTGATTTTGTCTGGATAATCTCGTAGTTTCTAGTACATAATTATGTAGGCTGGTTTTTATAAACAGAATCTCCTTAGAATTGATGTTTGTGTTGATGCAGGCTATTGATATGATTCGTGGAAAAACATTCTTCTCTTAATGGATTCACATCTGGAGGGAAAATTTTCAACTGAAGAAGCAAATGTGGTCTTTGATCTTGCCTCACGATGTTTGCAATATGAACCCAGGGAGCGACCAAATATCAAGGACCTTGTTGTAACAGTTGCTCTGTTGCAAAATAAACCTGATGCAAGTCTTCTTGCCTTTTCCCCACATGAATGCAATGATTTGTTATCTCCTTTACATGCAGGCAGTTGCTCTTGCCAAGCTAGATATGCACAAGGATGCAGCCGACATGCTGAATGAGGCTGCTGGCCTCGAAGAAAAAAGACGTCGCAGAGGGAGATGATAGGAGAGAAGAGGATCCTGAAATGCTCTGTAATTATTTTTTGTTGCATTGAAGTTGCTCCAGCTGTTGTAACTTGTAACAGAAGTGTAGGGTTATCAAGTATAATGGGGTAGGAGAAAGTTGTATCAGTCCAGACGTGTGCAATATATAGGTAGAGGGAGATGCTTGTATCTTGTGTATCAACTACCGCGCCATTCTTTTCCTCTAATTTTTCATTGAATAACTAATTGGTTCGTAACGTGTACTTGTGTATATGAAACTTGTGATGCATCATTTTTATGATGTCACCGAGGGATGGTTAATACATGAATTTGCTCGAGTCTAGCGTCTATCCAACTATCCAACGTATAGCTCGGCCTTTCCATCAATGAAGAGGCTCATGAATTCTTCACCATCAACAGTTTCCTTCTCTATGAGGAGCTGGGCAAGCTTGTGGAGGATATCAATGTGAGTTGTGATAATCTGTGTGGCCCTCGAATAAGCTGTCTCTACCAATTCCCTAACCTCTCCATCCACAATATCAGCGGTTGCCATGGAGTAGTCCTTTTGGGACGACATCTGCAAATTCAAACATACATTTTCCATCACTTCTCTTGCATCCCATAGGCATATGATGAAACAGTGAATAAACTACGGTAAGTAATTGATTATAGTACCTGTTGCCCTAAGAAGGGATTGCCACCAGAGGCACCCACCGCAATTTGTCCAATCTTTTTGCTGAACCCAAATCTCTCAACCATCTGCCTTGCCACCCTTGAAACTTGCATGAAGTCGCTTGATGCCCCTGTTGTCACATTCTCCTGACCAAAGATAACTTCTTCCGCAACCCTGCAACAAAATGGAGACCGGGTTCAGAACATAAGTTCCCACACAATCTTCAACACAGCTCAAATGCAAAAGGGAAGAATGAATAGACTGTTTGAAAGCAGTTTAAAACGAAGAGTTTGAATAACTGACCTTCCACCGAGGGCAACAGCCATTTGATTCTCCAGGTAGCTTCTACTGTACAGTCCAGACTCAAGTCTCTCTTCACTTGGAGCGAAGAAGGTGAGACCGCCAGCTTGGCCACGAGGGATGATGGATATCTTAGCAACAGGATCATATTCCGGCATCAATGCACCAACAAGAGCATGCCCCGCCTCTGTACAAGTCACGTAATAGATGAATAAACCATGGTTAACATCGGATGATAGCAAAATCACAAGTTAACATCGGATATGAGGGGAGAACTGGTCTTGTTCTATGTATATACCATGGTAGGCGACTAATTTCTTCTTCTCTTCAGAGACAACAGCATTTTTCTTCTCTGGTCCAGCAATGATCCGCTCCAGAGCATCGGCGATCTCATCTTTACTTATTTCTTTGAGGTCACGTCTGGCTGCGAGAATGGCAGCCTCGTTCATCAGGTTCTGCAGATCGGCGCCCGTGAAACCAGGTGTTCTCCTCGCAATTTTGTCAAAGTCCACATCCTTAGCAAGCGCCTTCCCTCTAGAGTGCACCTGCCAATAAAAAATGCTTCAGCTGAGACTTGAGAGAATGTGGAATGTACAATTCTAGCAAAACATCTTCAAACCACACTTAAACTCGAACAAACGTGCAAACTAAAACGGTTTACAAGCATGCATAAAATGCAATTTACAGAAAATAATTGCTCAAGCTACTAGCCTAGTACTCATACCAGGCATTAGTTACTCACCTGCAGTATTTTAACTCTGCCAGCAACATCAGGCCTGTCGACGGTCACCTGTCGGTCAAACCTTCCGGGCCTCAACAACGCCGAGTCAAGAACATCCGGCCTGTTGGTTGCCGCCAAAACTATCACACCGGAATTACCAGAAAACCCATCCATCTCCGTCAGCAGCTGATTAATAGTCTGTTCCCTCTCATCATTCCCGCCGCCCATCCCCGCGCCTCTCTGCCTCCCCACCGCATCTATCTCATCAATGAACACAATGCACGGCGCTTTCGACTTGGCCTTCTCGAACAAGTCCCGCACTCTCGACGCCCCCACTCCCACAAACAACTCCACGAACTCGGAAGCCGCGCACGAGAAAAACGGCGTCCCAGCCTCTCCGGCCACGGCGCGAGCCAGAAGGGTCTTGCCGGTACCAGGTGGACCCACCAAAAGACATCCTTTTGGGATTTTGGCACCGAGGGCGGTGTACTTGTCTGGGTTCTTCAAGAAATCCACCACCTCCTGCAGCTCCAATTTTGCTTGGTCAGCTCCAGCTACATCGGAGAAAGTCACCCCCGTCTCTGGAACTTCTTGGAATTTGGACTTGGACCTTCCGAAATCCATGGGGCCGCCCAGCCCGCCCGGCCCTCCTGGGCCTCCTCCAGCTCGCCGAAAAAGAAGGAACAATCCGGCAAAGGCCAAGATTGGGAACAACAAATTGCCGATGAAATTGAATAGGCCACCTCCCGAATCGCCTTCGGAGACGGAAATATCGACGCCGTTCATGGCCAAAATGTCGATGAGGTCAGGGTCGTTGGGGACAACGACGGAGGCGCGGCGCCCATCGACGGCAGTGAGCTGAAGGGCAGAACCGTCTTTGACGAACCTGACTCTCTCGACCTTGCCCTTCTTGACGGCGTTGAGGAACTCGCTGTAGCGCCATTGGCTGCCTTCGGGGAGGTCAGTGGCGACCTGGGATTGGGGCTTAGGGGCGTTGAGGAGGAGGTTTTGGGAGAACGGAGAGGCGGCGTTGGGTTTGGAAGGCTGGGCTTGGAGCACAGGTGGCGGAGTGGGAGTGGGCGTGTTGTCTATGGCTAGGCCGGGTTGTGGGGTGAGAGAAGAGAAGAGCAAGGCGGCTAAAGTGGCTTGGGAAGTTGCGGATTTGAATGGCTGTGAATCGGGTTTAGAGTTGAAGATGTTTTTGGTGGCGAAAAGCTTTCGCTGGGAGAAGAAGGGCAGGGGAATTGGGAGGGATGATTTGGATTTAGAGGTGGTTTTAGGGGTGGGAGGAGAGTGGAGGATTGTGGTGGTTCCGAAGAAGTTGGAAGAGAGCAAGGGGTTGGTGGCGGAAGCCATGGCTTGGGCTGGGTTGGGTTGGCTGGGGTTCGTTTTTGTGTCTCTCCCTCTTTCTCCTCCTCTCCCTCTTGTTTTCCGTTATCTGTTGGATAAAAATTCAGCTATTTCTTTCGAAATTAAGAAGTTTTATTTTTGTTTATTTTTCTGCAGATACTAGATTAGCGGGGAAATGAAAAGTTGATTCAATTTTATGGGGAAAATAAATAAATAAATAAAGAGTCGAAAATACGAATCGTGGCGGGCTGAGAACTATGAATTGTTTATATTTTGTTTGGATGTTTTTTCTCTAGAAATTTTTACTGGAAGACCCGTTTTAATTTTTACTGGAAGACCCGTTTTTCACTTGGATTTTTTATTGAACAAGTTTTTCGATTCTGCTAACTCTGCTTCAAAGTTTCAAAGAAACGACACCATAAAATGATAAAGCATTGGAATCGGAATGTTGTTGCTTGGGTTGCGCCCACGTGTTCGACATGCCATCCATCCATGCATCCATTCATTCATTATTTGTCGTTTTTTTGTTAATTTTCTCATTGATTTGGAAGAGTATATATATGGGCGCGGATTCAGGAGCCCATCCCATCCCTTTCCCTTTTCTTTGTTAAAAGATATCATCACTAATTGTATATGGGTGAGGATTTAGGAGTAGGAGATGAGGCTTTAAGTTTGTTTTGAATTTGATATTAAGGTGAGGTTAGGTTTCCATTGGCGTGCTTATGGGCTTTTTGGACGACCATAACCATATACCATATATTATTATCACAATGTACATGACGTAAGCACGCACATTGTATAATATATGAAGTTATCGTATATTCATCTGTGCATTACGTGATTAATGTCATTGGCAGTTCATTCTTATATACGAGTGTCGTATGCAGCTCCATCATGCACACATCTGTATTATTGTGGTACATATGCACGATCGAATTGGAGGAGCTGCATGTGTGTATCTGAATATCCGTGAAGTTTCACTTGAACTTCTTAGAAGCTCTCTTGTTTTAACTTGCCCAACTGTGGAATGATTTGGTCTCACGTTCAAACATATCTACACATAAATATATCAGTAGTTGTGTTGAGTACTATGTCGTATATGGAGACACGAAAAAGCATATGCACACTTGTAATATATAAACAACTAGTGATGATATCATTTAAGCCAGTCTTAAGAACATTAAGAAACATATATTTGTTTAATTAATTGATTTAATTAAGCCCATTAGTGCCTAATATCTTTGTGTATTAATATTCATGTCTGCTTTCTCCCAATCAGAACCAGCCTGCCACCCTCTTCTCGTCCTCCTGCATGTATCGTGTATCATGTATCATGTATGTATGGTATGATCAGCCTTATCGGTGGTCTAATCACCAATGACAATATCTATCTTTAACTTATTTGTTGCCTTACCCACCTGTAACATATCCTCACTTTGTATTGATTAATGTTAATCTATATCTGAAATGGAATATGCATGGAAGGAAGCTTCGTCCTGTCAAATTACTCCTACCTATTGCTCTGCTCTTGTTGTTCTTGCTCTCCCTTAATCAAATAGAGCCTTAGCTGTCTGCGTATGTTGCCAATTAAACTAAACAATTCCACAAGTCCGTACGTACTGATCGTCAAAACGATTCTTCCTGCTATACTTCCTCAAGTTTTTTATCAAATCCAAATATTCAGGCTAATGAAAGTCCCCAGCTATATATACAAGACCGTATCACCAAGTTTGCTTATATCTGTCTACCTATATCTCCACTCCACAAACTCTTCAACAATTGACATACCCTTGATCTGGCCGCTCATATTTGTCCATCAACTCATTCAATTACATATAAAATCCAATTAATTTCAGAAGGAATTAATGGCCATGGCATGCCCAAATTTTGAAGCTCTCAGAGACCTACACAACTCTGCCAATAACCTTCTCCACTCCCCGGTGATCCAACAAGCTCTCATCAACGACATCGAACAGGAGAAATGGGTTCATCAAGTGTCAGAAGCGTCTCTAAGAATGCTGGATGTGTGCGGCATTTCCAAAGACGTTCTTTTGGTCGTGAAAGAACATCTCCAAGACCTTCAATCCATGTTGCGCCGAGGAAGCAGCAGCGGAGAAGCGGACAAAAGTAACAGGATTGCAGCCTACAACTGCTACAGGAAGAAGCTAAAGAAGGAGACGCTCAAGTGCTTGAAATCTCTCAAAGGAATAAGGAACCAGTCCAATACTAATTCTTCACAAGTATACATGTATTAAGGGTGAAAATGTAATACAGTTAGTAATATAGTTAGGTAGTTAGTATTTGGTTAAAGTAGTTAGGATTTCTATATAAACAGTATGTGTAATCTTCATTTGAGTTAGTTAATACAAATCCTATTTCTCTCTCTAAACTCTCTCTCTCAAACTCTCTGTATTGATCTTTCTTTTCTTCATCTTTCTTCTTGATTTTCTTTCAATTCCCAAATATTACAATGTAGTTAACATGGTATCAGAGCCACCAGGCTCACGCCATGGATTCTGGTGGTTTCACTTTCCATTATTTTACATTTGGTTCTAGCTTAGTTTCTATCCAAATTTTCATTAGATGTTAGGAATTACGATAAGTTTCTGGGTGCTTCCACGATCGTTCTTTTACTTCTGGGTTGATGTGTTTCTGGGTTGATTTCTTTCCGATCAAATTCATGAGTCTATTCCCGATCGAAAGCGAGAGATCGAAAGTTGGAGAAAATTTCAAAGCAAAATGGCGGCAGAGCAAATGCAGAGAGTCCCATCTCCACCGCCGCAATCGATTGAGGTGCCAAAGAAGAACAGAATTCAGGTCTCCAACAACAAGAAACCGCTATTCTTCTACGTTAATCTTGCTAAGAGGTACATAAAGCAATACAAGGAGACTTAGTATTCTGGGTCCGATTGCGGAGGTTTCTTTGATATCTTGATCATGGTGGTTGGGCAACTCTTGGCGTTTGCACTACTTGCCTGGTAATGTTGCTTTTCTGATTCAGTTGCTTAATTTCATTATTGGGTAACTCGATTTGTTGATTCTTGGAGGGTTCTTAGAGATCTTTGATTAGAACAGTGGACTGTGAATTGGGTTCAATTACTTGCTTTGATTAGTAGATGACTAGCACAGTTTTTCGATTCAAGGAGGTGGTGTTGCTAATTACTTAATTGGGTATATGAAGAAACAGTTGTTAATTACTTAATTGGTAATTCTGATTCTTGAATATGGTTTTGGGGATTCAATTTGTTCAGTTTGGACTGTTGCTCAAAGAAAGTACTGTTTTGTACTTTGTTTTTGTATAGGAAATGGTTGTTGTTTGTTCAAGATTGCAAATCTTGGGAGCTCTTCAGGTTATGATTATGTGCACTCCAACTGTTTGAAGGAATGGGTCAGTAAATTCTTTGATCTCTACTATGTTCTTTGGTATGGAAGAAAGATCAGACATGGGTGCAGTCCAGGTGTTTGTTGAAATGCCCAACTCAAACGTTTCATGTGAAGTCTTTGTGGTAGTCTTAGCTGAACTTCTGTGGGATCAATTGAAAACCAAAAGGACTCATTCTAGAAGCTCGTCAAAAGTGCAACAACCATTTAGTTCTTGGTTCATGGATGATCTTCTTGCATTTTTTTATGGATCAGAAGATACGACAAATGAATGTATAGTATGTGTTGTCATTTACAACATTGATGGACCTGGACTAAGGGAATCAGAAACCGAACAGTGTCTTGCATGAGTTGTTTCTTGTTCTCATATTTGCATTTTGGCCTCTATATGACAGCATGTTTAGTGCACTGTGAAGTGGGATGTCCTCCGAATGTGAGCTCATACAACACCATGTTTAGTGCACTGTGGAACTGTGGAGACAGAGTTTGGGCTTTGCAAATGGTATCAGAAATGTTAAGCAAAGGAATAGATCTGATGGATTACTTACAATTCGTTTATATCGTGGTTGTGCAGTATATTTTCTTATCTCAGCCTATAATTTCAGAGTCTAACCAACTCAGTTGTTAGCATGAATCTACAGTAAGTCCGGTTATACGATAAAGGAAGTTGTGAACGGTCAATCCCACGAAGGGTAATTCCGTGATGTGAATAGGTAAATCCCACGAAAGGTAGAAGAAGTTGTTAACGGTAAATCCCACAAAGGGTAATTCCGTGATGTGAGTAGGTAAATCCCACGAAGGGTAATCCTACATAGATGTTGATTTTCAATTGTGAAGGCCGATGCCATTGTTCAAAGAAGTTGTTTTTTGGTAAAATCCACAAAGGGCGATCCCGTGGTGCTATAGTTAAGGCCGATGCCACACTATAGTTTGTTAATTTTCTGTTTTTTGTAAATATTAAAGGCCGAAGCCAAGTTGAATGAGATTGTTGACGGTGAATCCCACGAAGGGTAATCCCGTAAGAAATTGTTATAACCGGCATGAGGGTGTGCTACGACTCCTTTATAGAAGGTTGTTCTTTGTGAAGATACTGTTAGAGGCAGGGGAAGGATGTCATGTTTTCGGTCCACTGGTTGGAGTCAGAAGCTGGAAATAGCAAGATGAACAACTTCATTATTACGCATTACTCCAAACTGCAAGTGACAGATTAATGGAAAATTATTTGCCCAGATCAAGTTGAATGAGTTGAAATTGGACACGGGTTGATAACATTTGAAGCAGAGAAGATATTCATTTTTGCCATTTTACACACCCATGATGGAACAATTGTTTTCTTGTTCTTTTTACAAGAAGAAGTTGATGATGTCTGATTAAAGTACTTTGCAAATTGCTTTCAGCTTTTGGAAGATTGGTGCACCCAAACCTGGGGAATTGGGTTACTCTTACTTAGCGCCATTGATCGGTCTGCTCCAATCTCAAACTGAGTTTCCCTAGTTGAGATTGAGGGGGAGTATTAAGGGTGAAAATGTAATACAGTTAGTAATATAGTTAGGTAGTTAGTATTTGGTTAAAGTAGTTAGGATTTCTATATAAACAGTATGTGTAATCTTCATTTGAGTTAGTTAATACAAATCCTATTTCTCTCTCTAAACTCTCTCTCTCTCAAACTCTCTGTATTGATCTTTCTTTTCTTCATCTTTCTTCTTGATTTTCTTTCAATTCCCAAATATTACAATGTAGTTAACAACATGGACCACAACCTTATGGTAGTTGTAGACGTGCTCAGTCAAGTGAGGGCGACTTCCGTTTCAATTGTGGAGACTCTTTTGTCCCTGATTTCCGTACCATGGTTGGAGCAGAAATCATCGGCTTCCTTCCAGTTCATGTCCAAGTTTATGCGTGTGAGTGGCCGCCAACGAGTGTACGATGCATGCGATGCGACGGCGCTTCAAAGTGCGAACAAAAGATTGGACGCTGTCGAGATTGCCATTCAAGACCTTGAAGCTGAGTTAGACTGCATGTTTAGACGTTTGATTGACACTAGAGTTGCCCTTCTCAATATACTTACCAATTAACTAGCTCAATTAACCCATTCATTAATTCAGTTGATCATCTGTTGGAACTTAATACCCTCCTCGGCAATTGCAAACCAAGATGTCACGATTCATTCATTTTTTGTCAGGCTCCCCTACCGGGATCCAGTAACTGTGGTGTTACCAGTTCTTTGATTATTTACAATAAACTCTCTTTTCCCGCTTCAAAGATCCAATATGTAGTGTAATTGTAGTTCTACATTTCATGCAACTTATTTACGTACAAGTATATGATTTATTTTTCCACCTCCAGGGGGATTTCAAGATGAGTTGCAGAAAAATTAAAACAATTAAAGCGCAAGAAAAATGGAACGAAAAAGGGAAGTAGTTTCAACTTCACAAGGTGTGTAAAAAATACAAGCATCATAAATATAACATTTTGAAACGGAGTTTGATGTCATCAACATCATTCATATCACAATATTTTTCTTCACAATCACTTTATTAAACCGAAATCAAGACAGATGCTCCACATGACACTTACACTAGTATCCCGCCTAATAAGCCCTTTATGATATCAACTCTTGGCTCTTCCACAGGAAACCTGCAACAATACAATAAAGCCTCGTTTCAATTATTTCTTTCTACCGACATTTCCTTCTATGCGAAAAATTAGTTACTGAAACTATAAAGTCTGTTTGAGAACACCCAAAAAAAATTGAGAGCCTTAAACAAAAGCAAACAAAGATAACAGGCACTGGTCCACGAGCTCATGGACTTACTCAATTACTGGCCCCCTTTCTTCAAATGAAAACCATGGAGGAAGCAGAGTTTCAACAAGCATAAATGAAACCAAGCCAAACTTGGCATCATGATCCATGTGTTTGCAATTTACTTCATTCAAACACATATTAACTACTAAGTCTAGGCCATAATTCTAAAATGAAAGGCATATAATCATCGATCAATAGTGTGTAAGCATGGTTACAACTGATCAGACCCAGTTGGTAGCCAGAGCTCTACTCTAAATAGGAGTTCATAAGTTCAAACCCAACTCCCCGAACATCACAACTGATCAAAGAATGAAAAGTATCACATAAAGCAAACAAAGTACAGTGGATCATATGAGTATATATAATAACTTAGCCAAGTATCTTTAGCTGAGACAAAGAAGGATAAACGGTACCTAATGATGATCCTCGTGGCCCTCCCAGGGGTGTCTCCAACCCTAAAAAACATATTATGAAAGTGAGTAACTTGAGTATATCAAATTGCAGAGAAAAGTGAAACAAGAGAAGCACATACCAAAACTACAGGACCATCCTTCTTGGCCCTGTACAGTACCCAAAACCTGATGCATCAAAATTTTGAGGAAAAAAACAGTAAGCTTCACGGAAATGCACCAAGGAAAAAAAAATACACATAGCAATATTGCAATAGAAAAATAAGTAAAAGTTAGTAGTAAACTTAGAAAGTGAATAATACATTCAATCTGCAATATATCAATGCAGGGACTGAGGTTTACACCAATAGTAAATCTCTCCAAGGTTCAAACTTGAACTTTATCCCAAATTGCATGATTCCAACGATATACATTCAGTTACCATTGTCCTCTATGCTCAAGAGTTAACGCCAAGCACCAAGGCAACCTTAAACCGGTCAGAAGCTTACGGATTGAAAGAAAGGAAAAAAACGAAGTAATGTGTGATACTATAGCTTTATATACGCCAGTCAACAACCAAATGTTGGCCATAATAGGAAATCCCATAATTCAATCTCGAGCAAGACGAATTTGTTGATATTTCAGCTCCATTATATTAAACAGCCACAATCCCCAACTCGAATCCCAACATTAAAGTGCATTCTAATTTCTTCCTGTTAGCATTTTCATGTCTAAGTTCCTAACCAATCGATCCCCACTCGTATTTGAAAGAACCCCAACATTCAATTGAATGAAATGCAATTTCTACCTGTTAGCATTTTCAGGTCTAAGTTCCTAACAATCGGTGCCTTAACATGAAATTCCGAAAACATTAGAAAGTGTACCCAAAAAAAAGATTAAAACAAAAAGGCACGCAGATCCAACATGGCAGAAATTTGACCAACGCTAATGTACGGATGAAATAGGCAGAGTGGACGGAGTTTACCACATCACAGCACACATGCCTTTGCCGGTGAGGGTGTGCCACCGCTTTGGCTGATGCACCGTGATTCCCTTATACGTTATGCCCTCGCCGTGTCCTCCTCCCATCTTCGCCGGTCACTGTCTCTTTCTCTTTCTCTTTCTCTTTCTGAGCTAGCCCTAGACTCCAAAATGAGATCTCCCTCAATTAAGAAATGCTCCAGACCCGATGACAACTCTACCATTCCCGACCCACTTTGGCTTCTCATGATGACAAGGCTACTTCCCATTGTGGGCTTCGCTTGACAAGTTCTTCTGCAAGCCCAACTTAGATAAAATCCTAGTTTTTTAAACAGTATTATTAAGTGAATGGAATTGAAACAGTATTGTAATAAAACAGTATTATTAAGTTTTATTTTGCTTGCATCTTTTAAAGAGTTTATTTCTTTTATCAAATTAAATTTATTTTTAGGGATTTTTATCATACTTTTCAAATATAGTTGATGGCGCCCTTTTTTTTTTTTTTAAAAGAGAAGTACAATAATTCATTGAAAGCAAATTCAGAATACAAGCAAACTGAGAATATAGTGCATATTGGGTCTCGATAAAACCTTGTCGGAAATTTCACTCCAGTATAAAGGAAAAAAAGTGTCCCGCACAACCTAAAGGACCTATTCTCAAATGTCAATACATAAACAAATTCCGAACTATCTTGGAACAAAATATGCAACTCAGGGGGTCTTCAACCAACTAAACTGATTGGTTACAAAGCTTTCAACCATTTCGTGCAGTGAGCGCCAACCGTGCGGCAAAGCTCTCGACCATTTCTTCCATAGTCCTTTCCACACGATGCAACTCAGTCTAAACCACCGGCAAAGAATGTCTCCAACAAATTGGATTAGTTGGACCAACATCCATATAGTATCAATAGGAGACATATGCCCACATAACTACGAACATGGAATCAAGGTAACTCGGTGCCATCGTTGTAGACGAAGCAGTCACTTCTCCTAGTGAAACCTAAGAAGACCTAGGAACGCCATAGAGCAATTTTATAAGAAGACCAGGACTAAATTAAAATAATGAAAATAAACTAAAATAATTAAAACCAATCCATTAACCCATCACCACCTACAACTAGTGCAAGTCTGCTGCACCCAAGAGCCAAGGCCGCCAGGGGAAGGCGAAGCCACCACTAAACAGTTGATAAGGACCACATAACACAGAAAATCAAGCCATAAGGGGGATCTGACTCCCTAACAACAAAAAATCTTTGATACAAGAGAGAATTTAAGATAAGACACACAATGACCATCTCAAAAGTCAAAATGTCATAAAAGCACACAATATAGTATGGTAATATGAAATTCAATGAATTAATCAATGATATGAGTGACCACATACATTTCATCACCCATAACTAAGGTGACAAATTAATCCATTAGATTGTTAATAAATGTGATATTGGTAGTGGTGGTGATGATAGTGTAAAGTAAAGTCAAATTAAATGGTTTTTAATGGGTACCATTGACAACTCAATAGATTGATCTGTCACATCTACCCATAACAACGGATAATATAAAAAGAAAGTGGAAGAGACTTTTTAGAAAGTACTCACACAACGATTAACCCAAGAGTTTATTTATTTTTGTATTATATTAACATTTAATGTGTAATTTATGTTATTCTTTTTAATATTGATATGAAATCGTTATTGACATTCTAAAAATCTCATTTCACTCCAAACTTTGTTTAATTATAAGAAACATACACGCGAATAGTGTAAAATGAGGTTTTTAGGGGACGTTTGTTTGTCCTCACTAAACTTCCTTGGATTGGACTAGCTTAGCCAGGATTGCTAGCTAGTGTTTTGTGCCAACAAGGATTATCATTAATGAGACTAAGCCGGACTTGCACCGACTAAGTCTTTCATTAGGTAGTCATAATGAGGACCCCCAATATGTATGAGATTGCTAGTCCCGTCCCAAACCTGCTTCGTTTGCCTATTGCATTGTCTACACGTTGCGTCGTCTACAAGAGTTCCTATGCAACACCGTTTACCCACTGCTCATATCTGAAACAAAGCCCCACCCGCTGCCTAGACCTCAAAATCCAACTATCAAAATTATTATAAAAAGAAAAGAACAGAAAAGAAAAAACGCAAAACAATAACAACAACAAAATCCAACCCTAAAATTCAAAATCCACCCACTGCCAGAAAATTTCGAGATGGCTTTGCAGGTAGAGAAGCTGACGAATAACTAAGTTAGTCCATCTTAGTTTATTCTAAACCAGTCCAACTTAGTCCTTGAAATTAGTCTGGTTCGAATGTTCGTGATTGCTCATAGCAGCGCTTATTTGCCAAAGGGCCGTCGTCTTTTGCAAGTTCACCATAAAGTGATGCAAGGTTTTGTTACGTTTGTAATCATATTGTACTCCATATTAATGATGTTTTTCGCTTATTTGATTAATGAAATACTTATCTTAAAATAAGGAAAGTGTTATTGGCACTTCAAAAATCATATTCTACGTTATTCACAAATGTATTTTTCTTTATAAATATGAAAAATTTGAAATGTAAAATGAGAATTTTGGAGTACCAATAACAATAATAAAAGATAACGCTATTTTGATCATTGTTTTTTTTTTCTTTTTTCCGGCATGATAAAACAAATTCTAAATAAAATGTAAAGTTCCTTAATTAATAGATAGAATCTGAATCTCTGTAAAACCAGCCATATGTATGGTGTGGCGCTAAGGAGTCAGGACCTTTACCCAAAGGAAAAACTCAGTTTATGTAAGAACAAGTCCACCCCTAAGGACTTTGCGCCAGCACCCAGCGCATTTATCCACTCAAATGAACAGTAATAGACTGGAGTGAACAGTAATAGGCCAAGGCATCTCCACCCCTAAAAAAATGCGCTGGCACCCAGTCAAAAAATGCGCTGGCACAAACGATCTCCACCCCTACAAAATGTGTTGGCACCCAACCCATTTAAAAATATTTTTAAATTTTATGTAGTGTGTTTTGTTTTTAAGTTTATTTGGTGAGTTTATGTCATCTTATTTCATGTGTTTAAATAAAGTACAAAAATAAATAAAGTTTTAAAAATAAATAAGAAAAAACATAAAAATTACATAAGAAATTAAATAAAGTTCAAACCTAAAAAAAGAAAAAACACAAAAATTACATAAGAAAATAAATAAAGTTCAAAAGAAAAAAGAAAGAAAAAACATAAAGTTTAAATTTTGTATGTATTTTTAAATTTTTTTCTGTATTTTTTAATAATTTTTAATTAATTTTAATGTAGTCAATTAATCTGGACCGTTGGATTTGAAAAATTTTCAAATCCAAGAGCCAAGGAGCTGCCACGTGGCCAACGGTAATAAATCTTACCGTTGGGCCTTTTTTTTTTAAAAATTTATTTTTGAGGGAAAAAACGTGGATCGTTGATCTGTGATCGGAGGATCCATTTTAAAAGTAAAATTCAAATTTTTTTTACCGTTGGAAATCCAACGGTCTAGAAAAACTAGCCGTTGGAAATCCAACGGCATATAGCGCACCACGTCGCCTCCCCGGTGAGAAGTCAGTGCGCC
Source organism: Malus sylvestris (assembly GCF_916048215.2). Taxonomy (NCBI): domain Eukaryota; kingdom Viridiplantae; phylum Streptophyta; class Magnoliopsida; order Rosales; family Rosaceae; genus Malus; species Malus sylvestris. The sequence goes on from NC_062274.1 coordinate 211,820, forward strand.
TGCACTGCGGGCCCAACATGTCGTCCACTCACGCCCACGTGCGCGTTAACTACACGCGCCTGGCGCAAAAAATTAAACTGCCGTCTGACGCCACGCTGGCGTCAGCAAGGCATCAGATGGACCAGGCCACGCCTCAGTCAATTTTAAACTGGCTAAAGACTGGCATGGACTGAGTGCTAGTCAATTGGGTCGGCTGGAGTGGATTCCCTGGGGCCTGGCCTATATTTTCGGCTGGGTGCTGGGCATCAAGTTCGCCAGTGGACTTGCTCTAATGAAGATCCCAGTCACATTACAAAATGAACAAGTGTGGAACACGTGTGCCCAAAATACCCCCATGAGATGATGTTTGAGTTTGACCAAACTCTTAATAGAGGCTACGCAATCAGTCAAAGGCCATATATTGGACCGACAGAGGAGCTCCACTGAATATAAAAAGCCCATGAGTCTTGCAGCGAAAAACCAAAACAAAACAATCTCATCCAATCGTCAGTCAAATTCAACGGCACGATGGCCAGCACTCCGACGGTCGACGCCAGAAGCGGCTTCTGCAGTTCCAATTCGGTATTCTACAGCAAGCGCAGGCCCATACCACTCCCGCCCAACGACTCCCTCGACATCACAACCTTCATTTCCTCTCAGGCCCACCGTGGCAACGTGGCCTTCATCGACGGCTCCACCGGCCAACAACTCACCTACGTTCAATTATGGGATGCCGTCCGTTCAGTTGCCTCTTCGCTCTCTGACATGGGCATCCGAAAGGGCCACGTCGTCCTCCTCCTGTCCCCGAACTCCATCTTCTTCCCGGTCGTCTGCCTGGCCGTGATGTCGCTGGGCGCGATCATAACAACCACCAACCCCCTCAACACTACTCGAGAAATCGCCAAGCAAATCGCCGATTCCAAACCGGTGCTCGCCTTCACTACTCGCCAGCTCATCCCCAAACTCGCCGGTCCAATTCCTCTCCCCATCGTCCTCATCAATGACGAAATTGATGCGCCCATTGATAATAAAAGTATTGTGAATACCTTGGGAAAGATGATGGCGAATAAAAAACATGATGGGTTGAAATCGAGGTGGGTTGAAATCGAGGGAAGCGATCATCCAGGACGACACGGCGACGCTGCTTTACTCGTCGGGCACGACGGGGGCGAGTAAAGGCGTGGTGTCGTCTCACAGGAATCTGATAGCGATGGTCCAGACCGTTATCGGCCGGTTCTATTCGGACGATAACCACCACCAAACGTTCCTCTGCACGGTTCCCATGTTCCACATCTACGGTTTGGTGGCGTTCGCGACGGGCCTACTTGCCTCCGGATCGACGATTGTCGTGCTCTCTAAGTTCGAGATGCATGACATGCTTTTGTCCATCCAGAGGAACCGTGTCAGCTATCTGCCGCTGGTGCCCCCCATACTGGTGGCGCTGATTAACGCCGCCGGCCAGGTGAAGGCCAAGTACGATCTGAGTTCGTTGAGGTGGGTGTTATCGGGTGGGGCCCCGCTGAGCAAAGAAGTGATCGAGGGGTTCTTGGAGAAGTATCCGATGGTGTCAATTCTTCAGGGTTACGGATTGACGGAATCGACAGGAGTCGGAGCGTCAACGGATTCACTGGAGGAGAGTCGCAAGTACGGTACGGCGGGGCTGTTGTCGGCGAGCATGGAAGCTATGATTGTGGATCCGGACAGCGGTCATCCACTAGCGACGAATAAGACGGGAGAGCTCTGGCTCAAAGGTCCCACGATCATGAAAGGTTTGTCTACGCTTTCAATCCAATTAGCCTACTAATTTTTCCGATGAAAGAAAATTCTTTAAGTTTTTTGTTTACATCCGCTGACTGTTTGCCTTACATTTTTCTTTTTCTTTTGGTGTTTTTTTTTTGGTCAATATTTTTCTTTTGTTGTTTATTTGAATGGTAACGTGACTAATGCTACTAAGAAATGAAAGGCCCTCAATTTAAATTATATTTTGTAATTTTACGACATGATTGTTGTATTTATTTTTTTATTAGCGACTCCTCATCATATAATTTACAAATATAGTTGAAAAAGTGTAGTTTCATTAACATTACTTACTAATAATGCGAACGGTTGATGATGATCCAGAAATGTTAATAGAATTGTAATTAAATCACTCCGGTAGTGGATGATGATGCCACAAAAATAATAGAATTGTATATTTGCATCATCTTTTGTAAATTGAATATTATTGTACGTGAATTTGTGAATTAGTTTATAATATATTGTTGGGTACAACTGTATTTTCAGGATATTTTAGTAACGCAGAAGCGACTGCATCGACACTTGATTCAAAAGGGTGGTTGAGAACCGGAGACTTGTGCTACATCGATGAGGACGGATTTATTTTTGTAGTAGATAGGTTGAAGGAGCTCATTAAATATAAAGGATATCAGGTGAGTATCCCTCACACACGTGGCACAATGATATTCGTCAACTTGCTGTATATACTATTGGAAGAGAAACAAAAAAACCATTTATTTTGGGGAACTTTAACGAAAAGCACCTGGTACTGTTCACTTTAACGAAAAACCACATTTTTACACTAAAAAGTCAATCCTGGTACTATTCACTTTACCCTTTATTTTGTCCTTATCATTAAAACTCAAAGTTTTCAAGCCTTTTTCATTAGTTTTCTTTTATTTTGTTCTTAGGTGCCCCCTGCGGAACTGGAGGCTTTGCTTCTCACGCACCCTGAAATTGCTGATGCTGCTGTTATACCGTAAGCCCATGCACCCCTTCATTAGCTCTCCATTTTTCCCTAATAATTGATTCATCACCCCGGATGCTGCAATAGTTTATGACAAAGTAATCTCGATCAGCTGTTTTCTGTCCAGTATTTGGTGATTAATGTGTACATGTATGTATGTATCTATCTATTATGGTTGTCAGATTTCCAGATGAAAAGGTTGGACAGTATCCAATGGCATATGTGGTAAGAAATGCCGGAAGCAGTTTAACGGAGAGCGGAGTGATGGAGTTTGTGGGCAAGCAGGTGGCTCCGTACAAGAGAATTAGGAGGGTGGCATTTATAGATTCCGTGCCCAAGAATCCATCTGGCAAGATTCTCAGGAAGGATCTCATTCAGCTTGCAGCTTCTTCTTCTTCTTCTTCTAAACTTTGAGCACTTGTAGTACTAGTGCTACATTTATTAATAACTTGAGATTGAAATAGTGGTTGTACTTATAAGAATATCAGTTCAGTCAAATTCTCAGCCTAGTTAGTAAGTTCGAGAGGTTATTGAAAGACGGTTGGAATTCCACTAGAAAATCAATGGCAAAGTAGACATGCTTCTTATAAGCACATGCAATGTCCCTCATTTCTCTTAAGCTTGAGGATTCTTGAGAAGGTGTCGACAAAAATTCCAAATACTTTTCACTCCTTTTCAATGGAGATTATGAGCTTTTAAGGACTGAATTTGGTGGAATCATCTGAGTTTAAAAAGCTTGTGTCCATTTGAATTTGGTGAAATAGTCAAGGTGCAAGGGGTTTTTGTTTTGCACCCTCTTCCTAGTCCCATATAATTCAATCACTTGTAATATTCTCTTGAAGCATTGAATCTAAATGACAAATTATATGAGATTTTTTAATTTTTGGAAAATTTATAGCGGTCTTAACGTACGGTTCAATGGCAACCTGCAAAGTCCAATCCTTCCAATTCAAACTACCATCTCTCCCCGGAATAGATGTTTTTATTCATCGTTACAGTCATAGCCTCCGAATGATCGTGCGTGGGACTGGGGCGGAATTGTTGTAGGAGTTTATATGTAAGTTTTCAGATTGGGCTTTGGAAGGAGGGTTTGATTTTGTTTTGGTGCTTGCAAAATTAAGATTGGGCTTTAGCATCTATTGTCTATATTCTCTCTGAAAATGGTAAGGGATTTGGCCCGGTTGGGTCCCTAATTCCAGTCATAACTCGGTCATGTTATATATATTATAACGTCATAATTCATTAAGCTAGTGAAAGTTCTTCTCTCTTTCTTTCTTCTTTTGATAATTAAATTTATAAAAATACTACATTTATCATTTAGTTGTACTATTATTTGTAAAATTTCTCTAAAATGATACAAATAATGTTACATGTATCACATGCATTGACATGCTCTTAAATTTAGGGAAAATTCTCTTAATTTCATTAATTAGTATACTATATATTACTCTGCAATATTAATTATATTAATTACAGAAAATAATGTCAGTATGTATATGGATCATGCAGGTTGGCACTTGGGCTGGGTAAGGTAGCAAACGGACAAGGCTCTAGCTATAAGAAATAGGGGTGTGATATTCACACATCTCATTTTACTTTTCATACACCCTATTTTACTTTTCACACACCCTTTTAATTTTCGACCGTCGGATCAGATGAATTGAATAAAATCAACGGATATAAATTAATAAAGGGTGTGTAAAAAGTAAAATAAAGTACGTGGATAGCACACCTCAAGAAATATGTTGGTCAACCACTAATGAATTCTGCTCTCCCACGTCTTCTTACACAAAAAATACATACATATAATTAACATGCGAAGCAACGCAGCCAACCCAACTCTGGTAAAAAGATTCTACTTTCAACTTTGAATTCATTAAACACCTTTCCCACCTTTTACCTAATTGGTTCCTCTATCGGTGAATCCTCGTCACTCGCACAACTCGCAAGCACACAAGCTTAGTTTCACAAGACTCGCAAGCACACAAGCCTTATTAGTTTGAGGTCACTCTTTGTATACTAATTTTTTATAATAAAATAATATCAAATTAATAAATATTGCCGATAATTTGTCTTTAAATTATTTGTTAATCATCACTCTGATCTGGCATTCGTGTCGTGTTTCTCGTGTTCGCGTCGTTTTCGTATCATACCTGATAACTTAACGGGTCGTGTCCTGTAATACATGTTAAAGTAACTGGTAATATGATCCGACCCAAAATCAACCCGTTAATATTATTAGGTAATACGACTCAACATGTTACACATTAAGAAAAATATATTGTAAATCAATAAAAATGAAAATGAAAAACATAGTTTGACCAAAAAAAATGTAAAACATAATACTAAATTAGTATATACATACTAAATTTCGGAGTTGACCCCTTCATGAAAGTTGTAAAACTTTATTACAAGTGATTACATTTTTCACACTTCTACAATAATTATTAATAATTTTGCACTCAAATAAAAAACACCGTTCATGAGATTTGGAAGGTTTTAAAAATCTGAACGACCATGTAACCATCGTCTAAACATTTATGAATGTTTATTATGCTTTTACATCTTTCAGACTTATACATTAATGATTATGAATTTTGTTTATTTTGAACTCCCTTAAAAATATTATTCATGAGAGTTTGTATGGTTTTAAAAATTCAAAAGATCATATACACATCCTCAAAGCGTAGAGGATGCGACTACGAGCGTTTGCATATTTTTTCATATTTTTCGCACATGTAAATTAATTATTATAATTTTTTAATGTGTTTGGTATTTTTAAATTACTTGATATTTTTATTTTTAATGTGTTTTATGATTTTTAATCTCAATCTTTGCCTATAGTATACTATAAAAATAAATAAATAAATAAAACTTAGATTTTAAAATTTATATAGAATAATAATTAATAAACAATATATACACGTTCATTATATCTATTGTATTTTATAGTAAGTTTTTTTTAGTAGTTTAAAAAATTAAAATCATCAAAATAACTTTTTTCTTATCGTGTCGAAACAGGTTACTCGCGTGTCATTCCTATGTAAACCTGTTCAGAATCTATTATTAATGTGTTATTATCTTGTGACCCAATAATGACCCAATTAATTATCATGTTGACCAAAAACTGATTATTTTCGTATCGTTTACGTGTCGTGTTAACGGATCGTGTAAGAAATTGCCAGGGATTCACCCATCATATATTCATGCATGAATCATGATAGCCCTAACCAGTGGCGAAGAGGAGGGGCGGCCGCCCCTCTGCTCATCGGAAAACATGCATAGGAGCGAGTCCTAAGCCCCTCTGGTGAGGCCGGAAACTGGAAAACCTGTTTGTTCATATTGCTGAGTTGCTCCCTGCGAGCTGGGCTTCTGTTTTTTAATTTTACAAGTAAAACGGCATCGTTTTACTTGCTATTTGAAAAAAAAAATTAAAATATTGAGTGGGGACCTCTGGTCGCCTTTCCCATCCAACCCATTCCACATTTCCCAAATGACAAGTCCCTTCAATTTTCAAGTGTGTGCCACTGTGCCACAATCCTAGAAAGCATCAAAACGCCATGCCAGCCGCGCTTTCCCAAATTTGAGGTAAATTTTTTATTTTCTAAATTTATATTATTTCAAATTCTAATTGATTATTTTTATTTAATTAATATAGAATTATAGGATAATACACTAATATGATTATTGATTAGTGATAATCAATATGAATTCTATGAGTATTGATGAATGAAATTGTTGTTTACGGTAAAAGTTGAATTCTTGATTATTGATTGATTAATTGAATTGTTAATTTAATTAGTTATTAGTCATATTAGTACAGTGTGCTATATGATTAAGAGTTTAAGATTTTTTTTTCTTCCCATTATACAATTACGTAATAAAATGATACTATAAGACCTTGGACATAGACATCGAATGGTTGATTATCCACTTAATTATCGCGAAACAATTTGTAAACACTATCTCCAAAATAACCCTTGTCAACCTAAATCTCACATCATGCAAAGGAAAGTTAGCAACAGTATGTTTTATCCCTCGTTGGTTTGTCATTTTTTTAACCTTTGCACTCCTTTTAAGTTCGTCCCTCCTCCCGACAATTCCTAATCCACCTCGGAGAAAAATAAGAAACCACCTGCCAAGTTCGTAGCCACATCTAACTTAATTTTGTCGGTGTCTCAGTTCTCTAGCTATATATATTCAGCAAAATATAGATTTGGTATATATATAAATATATATATGGTGAGGAAAAAACGTTCGGAATCAGAACAACATGCAGAATCAGATGGATGAGGTGGAGGAAGTGAAGTCGAGCCCAATGAGTGCTGCAAATATGACCCCAAAAAGTCCGCTTGTTTCTCGTTTTATGGCGACTCCTTTGGGCAGTCCGATGAAGGCGGCGATGACAAGCATGCGAGGCTACCTAGAAGAAGTTGGACACTTGACAAAGCTTGATCATCAGGACGCATGGCTTCCTATCACCGAGTCCAGAAACGGCAATGCCCTCTACTCCGCCTTTCACACTCTCAGTCCTTCCGGAATCGGCATTCCAGCCCTCCTCCTTCCTTTATCTTTCGCTACTCTTGGCTGGTAACAGCTTTAATTAATTGGTTTTCTCTAAATTCTGATATTTATTTACGTATAATTAATTAGTATTCATGGTTCTTCGTTTGCTTAATTAATTTATGGAAGACTTTGGATGCAGTCCCTAACTATGAATATTCTTTGATTGAAACCTTGTTGGTTTTCAATTTTTTATCAAAGTCCTTGAAATTAATGTGATAATTTATTTTTATGTATGTTACTATATTTTTTAAATTAAAAATTTAAGTTGTTTATATAAATGAGATTTTAAATAAAAAAACCATAATTTGTGGGATTAAAAATATTAAAATATAATTATACTATTGTGTGTGTGTATAAACATGGGTACATTCATCAAAATTATTGTATCAAAACATGGGTACATACTTCAAAATCACAAAGATATTAGGCTTAATAACATTAGTAAATTTTTTCGATTAAACTTGATATGGATACATTTTAAAATCAAAGAAAGAATAATGTACCCATATAAGTTTAAAAATGGATTAGAAAAAAAATTGAATAGATTTTATATAACAAAAATGATACATTTTACGTATAACAAATTGGTATATTTAAGAATGAGTACATTTTAAGATTAAAAATTTGAAAAAATTACATAAATGGGTACATATAATTATCATGGGTACATTTGGCAAAATAAAAAATGGGTACAAATAAATTTAAAAAAAAACATGGGAACAAATACAAATAAAACTTTAAAAAAGATGGGCACAAAAAGAAATTAATATATGGGTACAAATTAAAACTGAAAAGAAAATTGGTACAAATAAAATAAAGTGTGGCAAATTAAAAATGGGAACAAACTAAAACTAAAAATATATGATAAAAAATTTAGTCATAAATATAAATATACTAATTGTAACATTTTTAACATTAAATGAATATATTTAGAAATAAAAAATATTTTATTATTAAATAATTAATGATATTATTAATACCCAAGTACCTTAATAAAAAATTAAAAAATAATAAGATTTTAATCAATAAAGTACTAAAAAGAAAGATCAGAAGCTAATTTCTTTACATGTGTGTATATATGCATGCGTTGCAGGGCATGGGGAATTATATGTCTCTCAGTGGCTTTCATGTGGTAGCTCTATACTCTGGTTACTGATACAACTGCACGAATCCGAATCGGGAATGGGCTACAGCAGATACCTTCGACTTTCCATGGCAGCTTTTGGTAATTAACCATGCATAATACACACACACACATACATATATATTGATATATTAATTGATCGAACGCTCACTAATACAAAATAGTGGTTCGGCAATCCAAGACAAATTGCAACGTCCTAAAAAAGTTGTCAATAATTGTTCGTCCAAAATCAGTATCCAATTTTAACAAAAAGAAGTGTAACTCTCAGGTGGAAAATTCTCGCATTGTTTCCAATCATGTACCTCTCAGGTGGTACGTAACCCTGATCATGATCGGAGGTGGGACCATGAAAATATTTTTCCAAATCGTGTGCGGTGAGACATGCCGCCACGTAAATCCACTGTCAACGATAGAGCGGTACTTGCTGTTCACCGGCACTGCCATTCTTCTCGCTCAGCTTCCTAACCTCAACCAAAGTATTAAATATCAGTAATATCGAAAATATCGGTAGTCAAGAAACACGGAAATATCGATAGAAATATCGAGATATTATTGATATCGATAAAAATAATATGGAAACCACGGAAATTGTAAGAAAAACTTAGAAATTTTTATTGAAACTTTGCAGGATGTTTATTTAGTCAATTATCTATTAGTTTATCACAAAAAATTGGAAGGAAATGTATTGCATGATGGATTTAACTGATTTAAGTTGATTATATAGCGAGCTGGCAAACATTGTGAGTGTAGAAAATATGTAGTAATTAATGAAAGAAGTTTAAACACACAGTCACAGACTATCAAAAATTGTACATGTAAAAGCTGTAAAAGTTGAATTATTTAGATGTTTTTTTTTTCTTACACGCCACCCACACACACACACACAGACTCTCACACGCCAACACACGCACACACAGATCACACACGCATACACACATCACACACGCAGACAGAGACTGAGGTCTCTCTCTCGATCCTTCTCTCTTCTCTCCCTTCTCCATTCTCCCACACACACACACAGAGATCTCTCGATCTCTTTTCTCCCTTCTCCCACACACACGCACAGAGACATCGCCCCTCGTCATCGTCATCGTCTCCCACACACGCGCACAGAGACCTCGCCCCTCGCCTCTCGTCATCGTCTCCACCGCAGATCTAGGTCTTTGAACGTCAAAGTTTCAAGCGCGCCTCAGATCCAGGCGATCTGATTCTGACGCCGTAGTCGTCGCCGCCGCCACTAACTTCCTAAGCCAAGAATGGAGAACTTGATCTCGTTGGTGAACAAAATCTAGAGAGCTTGTACTGCTCTAGGGGACTATGGCGAAGGTAGGGCATTCGTCGTCGCCGTCGTTGCCATCGCCGTCGGTGGTTAGGTCAACTCCCGGTCCCTCACCTTCTTACCTCTTCGATTGATTCATGCATATGAATTGTGGTTGTGTTTTCAATCGCTTTGTAGCTTAGATCTTGATCTTAATCATGTTTTTGCAAGGTTTTTGGGACGAAATCGGCACGCCTATTTCCGACGTTCTTCTCTGATTCACACGTATCTAAAAATATCGCGATATTTTCGGTAATATCGCGATATTATTGATATTATCGAAAATATCGCGATATTTTGTCGAAAACTGCTTGGATAAGGATTAAAATATTGGTAACCCGAAAAACCGATATTATCGGCGAAATATCGCCCATAATATCGGCATTTCAGACCTTGACCTCAACTCAATAGCCGGGATTTCCCTCACTGGGGCTATGACTACCGTAAGCTACTGCACACTCATTTGGGTGGTTTCTGTCACCAAAGATAGACCCAACGGTGTTTCTTATAAGCCGCTGGAAACAAAATCTGATGTAGCCACCGTTTTCAGTGTCCTAAATGCGCTTGGGATCACTACCTTCGCTTTCAGAGGCCACAACCCTGTGCTTGAGATACAGGTAACTGACTAAATGTGTGGACATCCTGTTGATATCGGTAAATATAACGTCAATGTTGTTGATATATTATTGGTATGATTGTCGATATGTTGTAAATATTTTGTCTACAAGTGCACTTAACCACAACCTAGTAAAAGTAATATATACATAAATTATTTGGAATATTTGCAGGGAACCATGCCTTCGAGCTCTAAACGGCCGTCGCGTTTGCCAATGTGGGAGGGAGTCATCCCATTCCTTAATATTCAAAACGTCTTTTGCTTTTGACTAAACTGAAATTAGCAAATGTTTTTTTGACCTGGATTGCGTATTGTATCTATGGCAGATACCTTCAAGCGGGGGATGTTAAATGCTTTGAACAAATACCACGGACATGACACATCAAAATTTGTCCTAGGATTGACAAGCATGCTCCTCGTGGTTCACAGCCTCAGCTCCCTTCAAACATATGCAATGCTGGTTTTCGACAATCTCGAATTCAGATTTACTTACTAGCAGCGTGAACAAACCGTGTCCTTGGTGGCTACGCTCCGGATTTAGGATTTTCTTCGGCTGCTTTGCATTTTTTATATCTATTATATCTATTGCAATACCATTCTTGCCCAGCCTAGCAGGAATTATCGGAGGAGTTGCGGTACCAATCACCTTGGCGTATCCATGTTTCATGTGGATACTGATTAAGAAACCTTGTAAATGTTGCACAATTTTTAACTGGGCACTCGGAGCCTTGGGGATAGTCCTTAGCATTTTAATCGTCACCGGAGCAATTTGGAACATAGTCACCATATGGGAATAGAAGTCCACTTCTTCAAGCCTCAAGAAGCAACCGTGGCAATAAGAACACCAAGGAGCATCCCGCTCTCGACCTTAACTATCAACCAATGCCTCCATTTTCCCCTGGTCATATAAGCATACAACCATTGCCTTGTAAAGGAACATACCCAACGCTAATCCTAAAGAACGAAGTGGCAATTTTAACAACGGTTCTGACATCTAAAGTAATTTTACTTCATGCTGCACATCCACACAGTAATATAACACTTTGGGGTATATGCATCTGAAATGTCATAGACTTGTTTCTTATGTCATTGTATTGTTTATAAGTAAAGAAAACATCACTATATCATTAGTAATAGGCCGACAACAGAATATTCTCAGTAGTAACAGAAGAAACCGCTTGGTTAACTAACCTTTCCTCCCCTCACTAACGAAATCTTACTATCTTGATCAATCAACTTGTCACTCTGATCAGCATCTTCCACAGTAATCACATCAATTTTTTACCTAACCTTTGAACGCAATGATTACACATTCCACCCTGATCAACATGCCATACAGACCAAATGCAATGGCCAAGACTTTTCCAGATGTACACAATAAGGTTGGGTAGCGCGTGCCCCTCATCTAGTATTACATAGATAATGGAAGAAGCATCCTCCGTTTCTTTTTCCTAGCCAATCTCACTTGCTTTGTAACTTTTATGCACAAAAGCAAGAGCATTGCAATGCATACTAAGACGAAAGCAAGTCGCATATGCCTAAAATATAAAGAAACTGCCGAAAAAACCAGGAATGCTAGGATTACCAGTTCCCATATTACAAAGAGCACAACATCCACCCTGCATCCACAAGTTGGGGCAAAAAAAGAAATATTAACATCTCAGATATATCAGTATGAAAAATATGCACAAACACAATACTCCTACATTATCAAAAAGGGTCAGTTCTAACCAAGTTCATTAAGTGCAAAAGACTAGAGAACATCAAGAAAATCAAAGACGAACATAAAAGCAGCACGAGCCTAAATGCAATCACTATCCAAGAGAACCCTAATGACACATCATCATCTTCACAAACTGAATCTTCTAATGATCAGCAAACCAACAGTTGTTACCAGTTAGTTGATTCATTGTTATGTTTAGTTTCAGTCAATACAGTTAGATAGTTAGATACTGTTAGCTGAGTTGGGCAAGTGTTAGCCTGTATGTCCAAACCTATTTAAACATCTCCGTAATCATTATCAGTCATATCGAGAAAATCATTTCATTTTTCATTTTCTCTCTTGTGTATCCTTAAAACCTGCTATTTACGGGAAGTTTATTCACTAGAATTCATTTCAATGTTCAGAAAGCATGCATAATGACGAGCTGTGTAAACGTTCCTCTCTGATGCAATAACCAAGTTCAGATGTTGACAAATGAGAGTCTTTCTAGTTTCTTGAGTTGAGCAATGCATGAAGTTTAAACATGTGTCCGCACGTTCATAGTCTTAGAGCCTCTCTATGTCACATTGTAAATGTTTAGGTGTAATAACACTCTTCTTGAGAATTCGTGGGTGTATTAATATGGATCTTTCCAAATCCATGTACCAATTATCCTATAAAAGAAGGTCTGTGATTTCCTTCTTCTGTGCAAAGCAAAGGTTCACATGGAGTGATTTGAATACACAAATGGGTGATGCAAAGGCGGAAGACCAAAATGAGTCCGAATCTCTTCTTATTGTCCTACATCACTCCCTCAGATGAATCGACAATCTGGGCTCCTGTCCAATGCATCTCCAGGAATCCTGAATTGCAGACAACCACTACCAAATTCGAAAAAACAGGCACTATAATATACCAAACCAACATATCTTTTCATCATCATTTTGTTTTTCCCTATTTATTTAAAATTCTGTCATTCTACCCCTTCCTTCATTGAACTATTGATTAAATCGAGCTCAAACGACAGGAATTAGGCCTCCAATCGAAGCTAAAGCCTAAAGTTGTGACTAAAAACCTCACCTTAAATAATTAGCAATTATCAAATCTAAACTAGAGCCACACTTTAATGTTTCTCCCAAATTGTTAAGCATATAAATCGCATAATCAGAAAGCAAGATAACAGAAATCAAAGATAATGGAGAAATTAAACAGAAATCGGGAAAGTGGAGGGGAGTGGGTTGAAACCTTGATAAAGTATGATTGAAGGAGGTGGAGGAGAAGAAGGAGACGGAAGCCCATTCATGCTTCGATCGAATCTGATACTCTCGCAACTGCTCCGCCAGATTCGATCGCGTTATCATCTCTTTGCCTTTGCCTTTGCCTTTGCCTTGTATGAACCTCTCTTATTATCTTTACAAGAAATCCTCCGAGGTTCTCTGCAACTGCAACAATGGATTCGAACGACGGGACGACGGAACGACGAGTATCCGCCGGTTTTCGTTGCGTCTTCCCAATCCGTGGACCTCCTAGCCCTCGACGTTAAAATTGATCTTTGTGGACTCCCTCGAATGGCTCGGTTTTTTAGTATAATTTGGTAAGCCGGGGCTTTCCTAACAAAAGTAGCGTTTAAACCGGATCAAATTAAACTGAGCTGTTCAGTTTATTCCATCTTTTTTCAATATTGCAATGGTAAACTAGTACGCGCTTTATTATAATAGTGGAGAAGTGTTTTGTCTTTGCATCACGTCATAAATTTAAACTTTGTTTATTTTCTAATCTAACAAATCTAACGAATTGGCAATAATTGATTTGGAGAAATCAAAAGATGAGTACTTCCTAATAACAGATGATTCAGTGTATGATGCACGAGAACAAAATTGCCCTGCGAAAGATTAAAAAGAGTTAAAGATAAGGTGGGCTTTTCACCCGGCCTATTTTTATTGTGTTTGGGGTAAAGGTGGGCCTTCTTAAGTTCGCATAACTCTTCTTGATTGGAAGTTAGTTTGAATTCGAAAAGCCCTAAATTTAGGCTTAAGTAAAGACAGTGCACGCTTGCAGTGGAGCCGAATGAATGACATACCCACATGGAAACAACGGACAAACCCCCAAACCCCTCCGAGAATCCCCCTAATGACGTCGTCTTCGACGACTCGTCGCCGGAAACCGACCTCACTCCCTCAAGCTCAACCCCTCACGAAAATCACTCGTCGGAAAACCCATCGGCACCTCCCCAAACGATACTCGAAGCCCCCGTTTCGGACTCTCAAGATGACTCCTCCGAGCCCATTCCCGAAAGCGAAGACACCCTTCTCGATCAACGGCACCTCCAAAACCCTATCGAACCGGGCCCAGCTGAACCCGGTCTGCCAGCCAAGAGACGCCGTCGCAGGAAGAAGTTCTTCACGGAGCTCAATGGCTCTCCGTCGTTGGCCAAGAACCGCCGCACCGACCTCAACAAAGACGTCGACGTCGAAGCCCTAATCGCAATATCAGTGGGGTTTCCGGTCGACTCGCTCACGGAGGAGGAAATCGAGGCCAACGTGGTACCCACCATCGGCGGCGTTGAGCAAGCCAACTATATCGTCGTGAGGAACCACATTCTGTCTCGCTGGAGGTCAAATGTGTCTTTCTGGTTGACCCGGGAGCTGGCGCTGGAGTCGATTCGCTCGGAGCACAAAGGCCTGGTAGACTCAGCTTATGAGTTTCTGGTGGAGCACGGCTACATCAACTTCGGGCTAGCACCGGCGGTGAAAGAAGCAAAATTGAGATCCTTTGTCGAGGCCGAGAGGGGCAATGTGGTCATTGTGGGGGCTGGCTTGGCGGGTTTGGTGGCTGCGAGACAATTGGTGTTTTTGGGCTTCAAAGTTGCGGTCTTGGAAGGTAGGAGCAGGCCTGGTGGTCGCGTGAAGACGAGGAAGATGGTAGCCGAGCGTGAGGGAGTGGAGGCTGCGGCGGATCTCGGCGGAAGTGTCCTCACTGGAATCAATGGCAACCCGCTTGGAGTTTTAGCTCGGCAACTGGGTCTGCCTCTTCATAAGGTGAGGGATATTTGCCCGCTTTATTTACCAGATGGGAAAGCTGTGAATTCTGAGATGGATTCTAGTATAGAGGCTTCTTTTAATAAGTTGTTAGATAGAGTTTGTAAGCTTAGGCACGCAATGATAGAGGAAGTTAAGTCCGTAGATGTTTCGTTAGGGACTGCATTGGAAGCTTTTCAACGCGTTTATAGTGTTGCCCAAGACCCACAGGAGAGGATGCTCTTGGACTGGCATCTTGCTAATTTGGAATATGCAAATGCTTCCTTGATGTCCAATTTGTCCATGGCCTATTGGGATCAGGATGATCCCTATGAGATGGGAGGTGACCATTGTTTTATCCCGGGAGGCAATGAGACTTTTGTGCGGTCCCTTGCAGAGGGCCTTCCAATCTTCTATGAAAGGACTGTGCAAAGTATTCGGTATGGTTCTGATGGGGTTTTGGTTTATGCAAACGGGCAGGAGTTTTGTGGGGACATGGTTCTTTGCACTGTCCCGTTAGGTGTGCTTAAGAAGGGTTCCATTGAATTTGTCCCTGAGCTTCCACAAAGGAAGAAGGATGCAATTCATGGTTTAGGATTTGGATTACTGAATAAGGTTGCCATATTGTTCCCTTATAACTTCTGGGGTGGAGATATTGATACTTTTGGGCACTTGACTGAGGATTCGACTATGAGAGGCGAGTTCTTTCTGTTTTATAGCTACTCTTCTGTATCAGGAGGGCCTCTTCTAGTTGCTCTTGTGGCTGGAGATGCTGCAATTAAGTTTGAATTGATGTCTCCTGTTGAGTCTGTGAATAGGGTGTTGGACATATTAAGGGGTATTTTCAACCCGAAGGGGATTGCTGTTCCGGAACCTATTCAGGCAGTGTGCACTCGGTGGGGGAAGGATGACTTTGCATACGGATCTTATTCATATGTTGCAGTAGGGTCTTCAGGAGATGATTATGATATTCTGGCAGAGAGTATTGGGGATGGGAGAGTGTTCTTTGCTGGAGAGGCCACTAACAAGCAGTATCCGGCAACAATGCATGGAGCTTTTTTGAGTGGGATGAGAGAAGCGGCTAACATACTGAGAGTAGCCAAACGGCGGCCAATTATCCCATCAGAAAAGTCAAGTAATGTTGGTGATGAGATGGACGATTTGAATAATTTATTTGACACCCCTGACCTAAGATGTGGGAGCTTCTCTGTTTTGTTTGATCCCCGGTCAAATGAGTGTGATTCTGCTAACTCGCTGTTGAGGGTGACATTTGGAGTGGGAAATATGGACATGGGATCATGTCTCTCTCTTTGCCTATATGGTTTGATTTCGAGGAATCAGGCGAAGAAGTTGAGTGAGGTAGAAGGGGATGGGAACAGGATGAGAATGATAAATGTGGAATTTGGGGTGAGGTTGGGTGGGAGGAAAGGTCTAAGTGGTGCTGGGGAATCATTAATCAGCTACATTAGGGCAGCAAAATCAAAACCGAACGTAGATGGAGGAGTTAAAGTATGAAGAATCCTGGGTGTGTGTTGTGCATAATGGATTGCAGTTGATTGGATCATTGATTTGAGCAGCTGGATGGAATTCATGGGCAACTGAACTGGACTGATTTGGTTTGGTAGTGATTATTTCTGCCTTGGTTGAGTTGTTGCTTAATTCTGTCCTTGGAAGTGCAAAAGTGATTGTGAGTTATTTATTCTTCATCCTCTTACTCACTCATGAATTGAGATGAAGAAGTATGATTTTTCTTCATTCAGTTTGCAGTATGCTTTTTGTGTGGCTGTTTATGTTTTGCTGCGTTGTTTGTTTCCAATCTCCATGGACCGTAGAGTATAGACTATAAGGACGGATGACGAAATTGATTGATCTTAACTATACCAAAACTTGGTGGCTAGGAATTGGATTGGATTGAATTAAAAATAACTAGATTCTAAATTTTGTCCGATCCTACCATTTTGCAAGGATTATGTAAGGATTATGAGGTATAAATTTTCTTCATGCTCGATTCATCTGAAGTCCTTCGACTAGGATTAAAAAGCCCTCCGATCCTATAGGTATGACGGAAATTCACATGGGCAATGGGTAATGGGCCCGGCCCAAATAGTTGCGTATAAAACGATGAGAAAAGTTTAGCAATGCTCCGTGCCTTCTAAACTTTTCTCAATTATTTCGTTAATATTTTATTTTTCAGTCTATCGTACGACAAAAGCTTCTGAATTTGCTGTATATATTTGAAATTGTGAATTGTAATTCATCGTTAAGTTTAACAAAGTTTTAGACAAAGAGTACCGCCGTCCAAAATTGGTACTTGACTTGTATTCTAATATTTCATAGGGTAACTCGATTGGTTGAATTTTGGGCTTAAGCCAAATCTAAAACGGTACGTCGCCTAGCCATCGTTCGAGAATCGCGGCATGCTGCCATCTGTACTCTGTACCCCACCAAAGTGATGACCCCGACAAGTGGCAAGTCATAACCATTCAAAACCGAACACAGATCCCCTCCGGATCTGTGCAACCGCAACCCAAGAATCAATAGATTCATACCATTAAAATTTGATCAAACGATTACAAATAGAAAATTCTTCTAAAAATTATGATAGTTATAATCGTTAAATCAAATTTATTGACTCCGGTTGCACAGATCCGAAGAGGATCTGTGTTCTTCAAAGCCCTAATGAATAATAAAATGGCCCACCATAATAATTTACCGTGCACCCACCATCGCAAATCTCGAAAGTCCCCTCCCTCCTTCCGACGATTGCTACGTGGTTCCCTCCATCAAACCGACCTTCACGCATTTATACGAACAAGGCCGACACTGAGGGGTCCCACACTTGCACTCCTCCCACGTTCTTCTTACACGTTGCGGCCTCTTACTGGTACATGCTCTCAGCACCAGTACGTCTCACCTCTCCTCCTTTAAGACTTTCCTCTTTCGCCTTTAAGACTGTTTGATTTCCATTATTTGATTTGCCTACAAGGAACGCACAACTCGCCGCTCCTAACTGGCACATTTGCCATTCTGACACGCGTCGGCTATCCGTGGCGAGTGGAAATTTGCGCGGGTACCAATTCTCCTCTGTCCTTTTATGATTGAATGCACCACGTCGGTCGGTTACAAAACTTTACAATGGGAAATACTGTGAGAAATAGCATTAGGTTTTGCTGCTACAGCCTACAGCTCACATTTATTTTATTTTATTAGTAATATATATAATCTACTTTTAACTTAATGGCGTCATATGCGTGGGCGTGGATGCTATATAAAGCTCACTCTCTGCGTAAGAAAAGAACATCAAAGCAACATTTCAGCTCTCTTTACAAAACTATTATTCTTTAAGTAAGTTGTGATTTGATAATAAGAAAGTATGGCGGAGGAGTACAACAAGAGCCAAGAACACGAGTACGAGAGGAAGACTGGGGATTACGAGGAAGGATCTGGTGCAGGCGAGACCAAGGATCGCGGGTTGTTTGATTTCTTGGGGAAGAAAGCGGAGGAGAAGCCAACTTCTTATCAGCATGAGGAGAAGCCAGCTTCTTATCAGGAGGAGGAGGTGATCGTCACTGAGTTTGATGAGAAAGCCAAGATCTCCGATCATCATGAGGCACTGGCTCCTGATCAGTACACATCATCATACAGGAAAGTAGAAGAGGACAAGGAGAAGAAGCACGAGAATCTCTTGCAGAAGCTTCACCGATCTAACAGCAGCTCTAGCTCTGTAAGTATTCGTATTTGGAAATTATTTTTGAAAATTATTATTAGCACTTCAAAAATTTTATTCTACCTTCTAAACTTTCTATCTTTCTATATTAGGAAAGAAAATTATATTTGTGAGAAGTGTTGAAAGAAATTGTTAGAGTGCCAATAGCATTTCTTTTATTTATTTATTTTTATTACAAACGATTGGCTTTTAAGCTAATTAAAAGGAGAGCATGTATTGTATCATACATATTTTTGGCAAGATTTCTTAACCCAAAAAAGAAGGAATCCGGATCTCGCCGGATCTTCTTTGTTAGGAGCTCAATGATCTGAATCATGTTCGTTAATGATAAAAAATTATTTTAAATATTTTTACTTAAAATTGAATATAAACAATCCGACAAAAATATCATAAACAAACATAATTCACGAATTTTTAGAATTCTCATCGTAAAATCCGGAGAGATCCTGTTGGGATTTTATAGATCAAGGTTTTTCTGCATATTCCACGTGTAATCACGTAGTGTTTACGTTGATTATATATTTGACATAACATTTAGAATAATTATAAGAAGATTAAATTTATAGATTAAATTAACAAATCTGTCACTAATAAAAAAAATAAGAACGTTTATTAACAATTAAGTAATAATTTAATTATAAAATTTTATATATTTAGTTTACAAATTATAATCAACAAATTAAATTTTTCTAGCATTACTCACATTTATCCTTGGTCTTAATTTCCATAACTTAAATGTCTAAACTTTATGAAATCTCTGAACATTCGCAGTCGAGCGATGAGGAGGAAGATGAAGAGAAGAAGAAGCAGAGGAAAGAGAAGAAGGGATTGAAGGATAAGATCAAGGAGAAGATCTCCGGTGATGATCACAAGGAAGAAGGCTATCACAAAGAGGACACGGCTGTCCCAGTGGAGAAAGTGTACGAGGAGGAACATCATCATCAAGCTCCAGCTCCGGTTGTCCATCACCACGAAGAGCCCACTGACTACCCAACTGAGGAAAAGAAGGGTTTCCTCGAAAAGATCAAGGAAAAGCTTCCTGGCCACAAGAAGACTGAGGAGGTTCCAGTTGGTGCTGCTTCGTACGAACAGCAGAGTCATGATCATCATGCCACGGAGCCACCGGTGGTAGCCTCTTATGAAGCTGGCGAAGAGCCCAAGGAAAAGAAGGGTATTATGGAGAAGATAAAGGAAAAGCTTCCTGGGTACCATTCCAAGACCGAGGAAGATCACAAGGACATCAAGGAGAAAGAGAAGGATACTCCTTCCTATTAATTAAGGGATTAAGAAAAAAAACAACATATATAATCTTGTCTTGTGTTCGGAAATAATGGTTATGGGGGTGTCATTTGTGGTTTGTTAATTTCCTCCTCCCTGTGATGGGTGGTTTATTTGCCATGTTCTCTTGAGAGTATTTTGGGCTTATATACAAGTTTGTTTAGGGTTTCCGTTATAGGGTTCTATTTGGTTTCGGAGGACCTTGAGTTTCTTTTGTATGTTATCTAAACATTATTGTTGTTAATAAGATATTTGTTCTTCCTTTGTATTCCCTTCGTGTGGTCTCTGTATATATACACACATGCTGTGCATATTTATGAACCGGATTATATGTTGAATGGTTCTTTGTAAATTTGTTTTATGGCACTATTGAAGAAGCAAATGAAGTAATGTAAGAAAATGCTCAAGGAATAATCATTTCCTTAATTAATCAGGACGATCACTTGGATCTATGTACTATATAGTGTTGTACATGCGTGAAAGTGAAGAGTAACATGGAGGTGGGAGTGATAAGTGGAGTAACATGATGTCAAAATGCGCAGAGGTGCAAAAGGAGGGAGGCTTGGTTGGTCAAGATAGGAATATCAAACATATCTCTTAATTTAAACTTGTGATATTAAAAGTCTATATACATTATACAGCAACAAAAGTAGTAGCATAGCTTAATTTCTAATTTTGCCTCTCTTTTCTTATCGTGAGTTTGTTCTAATATGTAAAGACAAATGTTAACACAAAATGTGGAAGGGTTCTTTGAATCAATTAATTCAATAATATTGTTACAACATTTACATTGTCATCTTGTTGTATTTACTTGGATCTCACCTGCTTGCTTCTTTATACCTACATTATTTCAATTGGACCCAAAATATCAATGATGATGTCCGTTGGGAAAATGATGGATCGTGCTTGCACCACTCATCTTATTATCGATCGTCCGTTTCTTACAACTCATGAGCTGATGCTTCATATTATTACAACCTAATAATATAACATATATTATTTTCAATCAACATCTTTTCATATATAGTTCAAGAGCTTAGGAAGCCGCCAAATCCGAATCCTATGAAGAATCAGAACTTGACGACGGATACCCAATTCCATGGCGTTTATTAGCTATATTTACCACTTTGAGTTTTGTGAATCAAGTCATAGTTCAAGAGCTTAAGAAGCCGCCGACTCCGGATCCTGTGGAGAATCAGAACTTGACGACGAATACCCAGTTCCATGGCGTTTATTAGCTATATTTACCACTTCAAGTCAAAGTTCAAGAGCTTAGGAAGCCGCCGACTCTGAATCCTGTGAAGAATCAGAACTTGACGACGGGTACCCAATTCCATGGCGTTTATTAGGGAACACAACGAAAACAGTTCCGGCTATTGCACCAATAACCGGAGGCAACACCTGTAGCAAAACCTTCTCAGTGGACTCGAACCCTGGATAATAGCACCTGACAGTGTTGGCGTCCAAAAGTGACACAACTGCAAACACAATCAAGGAAAAGAAGGCATGCACAAAGTCCCCAAACCTAAGCTTGTAAGCAGACAAATCCACAGAGTTTGAACTCGTCGAGGGCCAAAGCCCCTTGCATGTTGCCACCCCATAGTGTGTTTGTTCATCACTGCCTTTGTAACTG
Source organism: Malus sylvestris (assembly GCF_916048215.2). Taxonomy (NCBI): domain Eukaryota; kingdom Viridiplantae; phylum Streptophyta; class Magnoliopsida; order Rosales; family Rosaceae; genus Malus; species Malus sylvestris. The sequence continues at coordinate 233,543 of NC_062274.1, forward strand.
TCTGTAAAGGAAGAAAAGCAGCAGGAGAAGCCGCAAACACCGATGAGAACGGCGCTTAGGTATTTGTTGACAGCAGTGCATTTGCCGTTGTTGGTCAAGACAGGGTTCAGGAACTGGAACAAGAAGACCGTGCCGGTCGGGAGGAGCTTGATGAGGTTGCCTGCGCCTGTTAATGTTTTGTCTTTGACGCTTTTGTTGGTTGTGGTGGTTGTCTTGGATTTATAGGAAGAGCTCGTAGAACCCCCCATTTTTCGGAATTAAAGTATTGTTTTGACGGAGTTTATAGAAATGATATTTGAGAATTGTGTTGTAAATTGTGGTTTATGCGAGAGAGAAATTTGGTGTGTATTTATAGAGAAATATAAGAGAGGGAATTGGTTGGGAGATGAATTGCTTTCACGTTAACTGAAAATGTGGCGTTATCTTGTTGAGATGGAAATGTTGCTTTTACTCTTAAGAAAGGGCGGGCTTCATTTCTAATCCAAGTTTTGAGTATTAATATTGTTGAATTTTTGTACTCTGGAAGGTTAACAAATCTAATTAATGACTTTAGATGGGCTTAGGAGATAGAGTTGAAATTAAATAGACTCAAAGATGTAAATGATTCACTTCTCAAAATTGGGCTGCACGTATTGTATTGCTCTCAATAAATTGATTTCAAGGCTAAATAGTGCTTGGTCCATACATTCACTCTATTCTCTTCGATTCATCTGATCCCCGTATTGGAGATCTCTACCCCAATATATTGTCCTCTCTCTCTCTTTTGGCCTCTCAAACCAGCATTTAATATGTCAACCATTTGCACTAGCTTACCGACACATTTCCACCTATTCGGCTAGACCCTCGTCAGTGAAGTGATGTTTTAGCAATCGGCGTGGCGCGCCTTTTAAGATTCAAGCAGCCCGAGCGTCCCGCTCGGACCTTGGTTACTCTGCCCCACCTTCCCAAGCACTCTCCCGATAGCCCTTATGTCCCATCCTAGGCCTCTGCTATCAATTGCAAGTGCCCATATGGTCTGAGTAGCACCTGAATGGTTTTACCTTTGGAGACTTGTGTCATATAGCTGTGCTCGCTCACATGTTCCACGCAATCGGGTAGTCCTTCTTTTGTCTCAGTCGGCCTGAGCACTCGGGAAGGCCTCTTCTGACCCTTTAGGTCTTGGGCTTCTTGGTCTTTCCTTGGGCTTATGTAGTTGGGTGGGCCTAAATGGACCCAACATTAACATGAATAAATAATAAACAAGATAAATTAGTGATTAGATTGTTGTGCAATCGTATAATATTTAAATTATATCAAAATACAGACGAAGTTAAGTCAGTTGGTTAGGACAATGTGCCCATCAATTTTCATTCAGACTCAAATTCTTTTCTTGTAAATGAGCTATTTGTTGCCCATCCATTTTCATTCAAACTCAAATTCCTTTCTTGTAAATGAGCTATTTGTTGATTCCCCTTCCCCCCCCCCCCCGGCGCGTGTGCGAGTGCGCGCACAAGGAATGTAATTGGCTAAAATTAAAGTTTAAGGGGGGGGGAAGGGAAAGGAAAAATCGACAAATACCTCCTTGTAAATTATAATATTGCAATTAAGAGTTGTTATTAACGTCGATTGTCAAACACAACACTGAATATCATGCATGTCTGGCAGTTAAGAGTTGTTATTAACATTTAATGATATGTGAGGATCAAATGCCTATTAATCACAAGATTATATTATTTTAAATTTAAAGGTTTAAAATATTGACAATTTAATAAAGCAAAACTACCTTAAAATTTATAAACCATTAGAAAACTTATTTTGTTCTTTGTCAACTATCTAAACTAATATAATTTTGTGGCATATGATTCTCACAATTAGGGATGGGCAATAGTTATGGCGGGCAGGTAACTGTGGTTAAATTACCCATAACCGTTTACTCATTGGGTAATTGCCTAAACGGTTATACACATACCCATAACCGTTTATAAACGGTTAACTATACCCATAACCGCATACTCATTTAACCGTAACCGTTTAATACACGTTTACCCATTTATCCTTTTTAACTCGTTTATATTTTTTTTTTATCATTACCCTTTTTTCACCCGTCTACATGTTTTTTAACAACTTGAAAATTAAAAAAAAATGTCATAAATTTTTTTTCCGGACAATTAAACACCGTTATAGGTACATTTATCATACATTTCGATATTTTAATTTTTTAATTCCTTATACCATTCCAATAATTGAAATAATAATTTAGGGACGATATTTTTAACTGTTACCAATGAAGGTAAATATAATATTTGCTAAGTATTATTGGGTTACAAAAATTGTTTAGAAGACATTTCTGTCAAAGCATTTCTTTCAATTTCACGGTTACCCGCAAAGAATTTAAATTAATTTGGCCAATTCCTTGATGATGAGAATCATCATTCCTGTAGTAGTGTTATTGAGAGAATGACCGATGAATTCCTTGCTAATTTATTGGGTGCTAAGTATTATTGGATCGAGAACATAGTTTGTGTTAGTTTTACATATATAAAATAAAAGGGTAAACGGTTAGCCGTTTATAACCGCGGTTAATACCTATAACCGCCCATTTAAATTTCGCGGGTAAACGGTTATACCCATAACCGTTTATTTATCTAAACGGTTATCCATAACCGTAACCGTTTAATTTAAATGGGCGGGTAACCGCGATTACCCATAACCAATGGGTATTTGCCCATCCCCAGTCACAATCCTCAAATGAGGACCTTAGGAGAGTTGAACTCCATTTCGTACATATATTTAGAATTACTGAGTTGAGAGAAAATTCTCTTTAACTATTGTAACCTTAGGGATCAAATGCAGCCTGCAACCGTTCCTATTCAAATGCTCAGGTTGGGAAGCTGATCATATTTTCTGTCCCTGGAGATTAGTCCTCTTTTACAATTCACAACTCATACCTATGTCCATCGCATGCGCACTGACAAATTCTTTACCAAAACACAAAGGCAGTCCCATTCCAACATTACTGAGATTCGTTTACACCTTACTGCGTAAATCAATCTAAAAACTAAAACCCCTCACAAGTGACATATACTATGAGACAAACAGCCACCATGAGCACTCACCATAAGGCCTGCTCTTGACACCAGTACGAATGGATTTAACAATCTCTAAGCTACCGATTCTTGCAGAATTCACCACAATGGCCAGTTGGCGGCTAAGGGAAGCAGTCAAGGAGACCCTTATAAGTAACAGCAATGGTGAATTTGACGAGGGTACTCACATTGTAATAGCAGGTCTTCCTAACACACACAACAAAGATATGAGGTACATACTCAACCCATAAGCGAAATTTATTCTTTAACACGTTTGGCATGAGACTTACCTAAATCTAGCTTCCACTCTCTATGGTCCTCACACATTATCATCTTACATTCAAGAATTCGAGAAATTAGCCAAAGCGATGGCAAAGGGAGACAAAGGCCTTCCTTAAGGTCCCTTACCACCACATCTTTCCTCTGTACAACTCAGGCTCTTAGTTGATTGTTCTGGAGACTCACCTCCCCCAGATACAAACTTTCGGGGTTATTAAAGAGGATATCAACTTACCCAAAAGTGGATCATTCAAAAAGGGAGATAGACCAACTGCCACGGTTTGGAGTGCTAACCCAAGATATGACTTATTGACGGAAGGGACATATGCAGTGGTAGAGATGCTTCAAGGAAAACACTGGGTTCCTGTTTACGACGATGATGATTTCTCCCTGTTTTTCAAGTGGAATGTAGATACCGGTAGCTTATATGGCACAGCAAACATAGAAGGGGAAATACCGAGGGATGCAAATTCGGGGGTTCACAGGCTAAGGCATTTTGGTTCAGCAAAGGAAACCAAGGATTCCCCCAACACCTGCTTCACTGGCGCATCTAGTGGTTTTGCAGTGTCTTAAATGTTTATTTAGTATTTTTCTTTCATGTGTATCCCTCTTAAAGAAAATAAGAAGACAAGGTAGCAAGGGATGCAAATAAGTACTCATTTAGAATCTGAAACCTTACATGCTTATTGATAGCATAGAGTACATATAAATGTAAAGGCTGTTACACGCAGAAGTAATTTACTCATTGCTCATATAGATTACACATCGAAGGCATTGCCCTTCAATGAGCAAATCGAAAGCTTTGTTGATGTCTTCAAACCTCACCTCATTTGTCACAAACTCATCCAGTTGTAGTTCCTGATATCATGAAAATCAAAAAATTTAAAGGATATCCAGTTACAGTAAAGCGAAAAACAATCCAAGTAAACAGTTTACTCCTAAAGCACCTTGTCCATGTAACGATTGATGAGGGCAGGGATATCCGATTTAGGTTTGAGTCCTCCGAATAAGGATCCCATGAGGGTTTTGCCGCTGTGAAGGATATCACTAGAGGGAAGGCTCACCCTTGACCCTGGTTTGTCCACACCTAACACGATTGTTTTTCCCCAACCCTGCAGTTGAAAAGAATGATATTAATACATTGTTCAGTGAAAACAAATTATAGCCGCCTAAATTCATCCTGATGGCTGATGGAGGTTCACAAGCCTTCTGGGCATAGAATTACATAAAATATGATGCATGTTATAATCTAAAATAACTAGCTCCCACATGATCAGAATTATGCACATTCTTGTTTTGATAACTAAATATCAGCAAATTGAAAGATGTTCAACAAAAGACAGCAAAAGGCATGATAGAAATAATGTCTGTGCGTGTGTGAGAGATAGGAACGGTAAGGGGGAGAGAGAGACAGAGAGAGAGAGAGAGAGAGAGAGCGAGCAAGAACCTTTCGGCTACAAGCATAAGCTTCTTGCACCAATGATGCCAGTCCAACACATTCAAAGCAATAGTCTGCACCCCCGCCAGTCATCTCAATGATCACCTGTTTTACATGAGAAAAAAGAACTGGAAATGCTTAGTAGGATAACCAAGTGAACCAGAGGTGAAAAATTAAATACTACAATCTCTGAATAGTCGGGCATAGTTTTAGAGAAAACCTGGCTCGCAGATTTATTCTCACAAGTTGCAGCATTCACAAAGTCGGTGAGGCCCAACTTCTTCCCTGTGGTGATAAGAAAAAGAACGATAAGGTCTATATTCTTTGCAGAAAGTACATTCACATGAATACAAAGCTTTTCGCTAACAAAAGTAAGATCAAGTTCTTCTGATAGGATACAAATACCAATTTCAAATTTGTCCGGATTTACATCGACTCCAATAATTCTGGTAGCTCCACAAAGTCTTGCTCCCTCCGCGACCTGGATAATTCAATCATGGACGTGATGCAATCAATCACATATCAGAAAGAGGAAAAGTATCAAAAAGATATGCAGACTATGTTCTGCAAGAACATACAGCTAATCCAATTGAACCTAGCCCAAATATAGCAACAGTTGATCCCTTCTCCACATTTGCTGTCTTCCAAGCAGCTCCAACTCCTAAAGCCAAATTTGTCAAAGATTGATATAGTGTTTTCTAAATTTTTAGTGAGGTGCGACTACACATGTACACAAAAAAAAATGGCTTTTTTAGAACAACTCTAGATTTTGCAAACACCACACTATCTGGATAAGAATTATAAGGAATTTCTAGTGTACCTGTTGATACTCCACAGCCGAGAAGGCATGCCCTACTTGGAGGTATTGCAGGGTCAATTTTTGTGACATGGGCTATGTCAACCACTGTATACTCTGCAAAACTAGACACGAACAAAAAATGGTATAGAACCTCCCCATTGAGGTCTGTGAATCGGCTAGTCTCGTGTCTTGGCATAAAAGGTGAGAGCTTGAAGGGGAGTTTTGTACATAGGTGGCTCTTTGTGGATTTGCAATCTACGCATTCTCCACATTCTGGCATGAAAGTTGGGATGACTGTATCTCCTTCTGAGACCTCATTGACATCCTCCCCAACACTCTCCACAACCCTATGACAAATAAGCATTGATGGACAAGTATATCAGCAGTGATGATCAAACAAATGTGTCTGAAACATATGACAACCAAAGCTTCTAACTGCCCTTTGCAGCAAAAGTTAGACGTGGTTCGTGACCGATCCCTTAACAATTATACTTGTGCTGATAAGGAAATTAAAAAAAGTATACGTACATCATTTGACATGGTAAAGATTAATAAAGTGATAGACTTGGCCTTTCTTTCTTCCCTTTAAATTTTGACAGTTCCTAACTTGCTACTTTATCATGTCTTGGAAAGCAAATGGCAATAAGACGTATAAGAAAGCGTTGGAGCTCACCCCACAGCTTCGTGACCAAGAATTCTGGGGAAAATTGCAGGAAAGTCCTAACAAACAAAAAGTTTTGGAAGTATTAAGCACCAACAACTTGTTAATTGATCATTTAGGAGGAAAGAAGAAAGAAAGAACCTTCATTTTCCAGAAAGTGATATCGCTGTGGCAGAGAGAGGTACAGATAATTCGGATGCGGACTTCATGAGGCATTGGCGGCGCCACCAGGATCTCTTCTAGAACTAGCGGCTCTCCTGCCTTCCGACTCACCGCAGCTATTAATTAACATGCAAGTTCAAGTGCAGCACATATCAGTCAGAGTCAGACTACCATTCATTTGAACTTAATCATGCATTCATTAGCAGCAAGAGCAAGAAAGTTAATCAATAATTGATAATCAAAAAAAGAGAAAAAAAAAGAAAAGAAAAGAAAACCTCTGCATCGAATAGGCTTCCCTCTCCATCTGCTTCCACTTGACAATCTCTGATGCTCCATTGCTAAAGCGCTCGCTCTCTGGCTCTCTCTCTCTCTCTCTCTCTCTCCCCCTCTCGCCCCCGCTCTACTAAATTTGTGAGCCTGTCTGTCTGTTGTGACTTGTGAGTGCGTTTAGGGCATTAGGCATGGACCATTTTTGTAAAGGTTTCTGGTCAGAATTCAGAAGGACGTGAATAAGGACCGTTACAAAGCTAATCATTTGGCTGGCCTTTGGACTTTGGACCTTGGAGTTGGGAGTGGCCAACCAGTAGTTTTTAGCAATAAAATATGTGATTAGATAATATTATCAGTAGATTAGTAGGTTAATGAAAAAAGACAGTCTGCCTACAATTAAATTAAACTATGAATTTTATTCTCAGTTTATAATATATATAATAAAACTAATTGATCAATGAATGATCGAGTCCGTCCGGTGGAATGAAATAATAAATGACAAAGATGCAGGATATACATGTGGCCAGGGAATCGGGATATGTCTGATCATGTGATTCATGCCCGTGCAGGCAGCCCCTCGTCCCTCGTTTATGACTAAAAGGACTAAGCAAATTAGTTTCTAGATTACCGATTTATTGTTTATACCCTCCCCACTCAAAGATTGTGTGTGCAGAATTGAAGGTGCTATTTTAGCCTGCAAACCCCCATATATTAGAGTGTATTTTTGTTGATCACTCTTTAGTGTGGTGTATGCTCAGCACCTTATTTATCATTATTAAATGAATTTGAATTTCAAGATGTGTCTATCTAGAATTTCGAAATTCAAACTCATCTAACGATGATAAATAGAATGATGAGCATATACCACAATAAATGATAGTGAACAAACATATATTGTGCAACAGCCTCTTGAGTCAAAACAAAAATTGGCGGCTCTTGGTATGACTGACTCAAGTGGCTTCAATTTTGCTGGCTCCAACAAAATACAGCGGCCCCTTACTGGTATTGGTGTCAATGTCTTAAGCTATTTTTTTTTTCATCTTCCCATGACTTGCGGGTACATTTGCAACTTTAACGTTTTTTCTTAAAATAAAAAAAAAAAATAAAAAACGAAAAGGGTTTGAAAACTTTGAGTTTTAATGATAAGGACAAAATAAAGGGTAAAGTGAATAGTAGCATGATTGACTTTTTAGTGTAAAAATGTGGTTTTTCGTTAAAGTGAACATTATTGGGTGCTTTTCGTTAAAATTCCCATAAAAAAAACCCTCCTCAGATGCACTCTTCGTGTACTAAACAAGAAAATAATAACACTACATCCATGCAAGTTTTGAAAATTACAACGTCATTGTTCAATGTTGATGGTATAAAACCATCAATAATATACAACTAATCATACTTTCACTCCTTCTCAAAATCTTATGGAGAGTTTCTAAATTTTTTTTCTAATACAAGAAATTCTATGAAGTGAAAATTAAATCTCAAAGAATATACGTAAATAAATGTAGACGCTTAAGTTACCTGAACTACAAAAATCTACTTATTTTATTTTGGAATTAAGTCAAATGTCTAAGGTTTTTGAAATTTGTTCATTAAAGAATGAGTTATCCCAAATTTTTTTACTTTGAGTTATCCCAAATTTAACTTGCACTTGGTCTTTTGCCATTTCCTAATTTAATCCAAAATGTGAGGAAGAAAGTTGAAGTCAACAAGAAAATTAGCTTTTAAAATTAAAAAAAAAGGGAAGAATTGTTTTCTTCAAGTCATTTTAGGATTTTGCTTGCTAAAAAAACATAGTCATTTTAAGTTATAAATTCCAACAGATTAGTACACACCTTTCGTTAATAGGAACCGGAACTGGAACCTTACGAAAATTCCCCAAGTTTGCAATTAGGGCTTTTGTATTGTAATTGAAGACCACCGGAACCGGACTTTCCAACGTTGTTGCTTTGCATCAGCCAGTTGAGGCTTGCGATCGCCGTAGGATTGAACGATTATCGGGTATGTAGATTTGCTTTTTGAAGATCAAATGTTTTGTTTGTTTGTTTGTTGGAGTTTGGAAATTATATTCTCAGCATGACATATAGCCCCTGATATTCGGCAATTCGGCATTTGAAGGGTCCAATGCAATTCCCAAATCAATTAAATTTCCAGTCTTATAGGGTTTGACTGCAAAACCCTAAATATTTGTTTGCACGTTCAGATTCAGCTCTGTCGAGCAATAGCATCATCCGGGATTCTATTTCGTATTGCAAAATCAGACAATATCTGTTGTATTGCTTGTCGATTCTGCGAATTATGTACTAGGAAGTTTGATCTTTGATGTTGAAAGGAAAAATGATGTATGATTCTACAGGCAGATACTAAAGGTTGGAAACTTGAGGTTACTTTCTGAACCATTTCGACCAGCATGGAAGATCAGCACTCCAATGAAGGCGCCAGTTCCGGCAATGTTGTTGGGGCCACTTCTGATTCAAATCTTGAGATCAATATTAAGACTTTAGACTCACAGATGTACAGTTTTCAAGTTGATAAAAATGTGAGTTCTAGTCTTTGGTCATGTCTTGCGTAATGCTTACTTATATGGGTTTTAGTTTTGTTATTTTTCATATCTAAACCGTGAGCAAACTGCTAGGAACTACATGTTTGTCCCTGCCTTTATCAAGATATGATCCCTTCAAGATCTTATTTATTTTATATACTGAGATGTTTGTACATATACATTTCTCTTTCAGATGCGAGTTTCACTGTTCAAGGAAAAAATAGCTGATCAAACAGGTGTACCAGTCGGTCAGCAGCGGCTGATTTTCAGGGGAAGGGTGTTAAAAGATGACCATCCTCTTTCTGAGTATCGTATCCTACTATTTCAAACATGTATTGTTTACGTTAGATTTATATAGGAATTCTGGTGCGTGTAGTATGTTCACCCAGGCAGAGTGCTTGAAATTTGAGTAACTGAATTGGATCTCTACCTGTCATCTGTCAGCTGGGTTGGTTAGTTTATTGTGTCGTCACAATACATATACACAAACCTCTTGTATGACATTTCAATTTTTTTAAGCTTTCAAAATTTTAGGTATTACAATAGTTATTGTTGATCCCCCACTTAATTTCTATTGCTATCCCTTAACCTCTTGTAGATTTGGAAAATGGGCACACATTGCACTTAGTTATTAGGCAGCCATCCCAGCCACAACCTTCATCGGGTACAAGTTCTGGCGAGGCACATGTGAATAGTGGTAAATAAGTAATTTGATTTTAGTAGTGTTGGTACTTCTATCTCAGGTTCAGAGTAATTTGTTTTTTGAGCAATGTTGGTGTATAAGCTTCTTGATGTAATTTGGCAGGAAATGATGCTAGTGGTGTTACTCGTGGTCGCATTGGCCAGATATCTCACAGTGTAGTTCTTGGGACATTTAATGTTGGAGATCAAGGTGAAGGCACTGTTCCTGATCTTAGTCGGGTTCGTATTCGCTTCTTGTTGTGTTAAAGTAATGGATTTATATATGTGCGTGTGTGTATATATATTATATATATAAATGGGTGAGGAGCCTTAAAGTTGTACTTCCGGAACCACATTATGCTTTATTCTTTCTTGGTAGCTTATTGGCACGGTTCTGAATTCTATTGGAATTGGCACCCAGGCTACAACTAATGGCACAGGCAACCCACAGTTCACTACTTCGGTGAGCAATGAATGTTTCTTGAAATTACAACCAGATATGTCTAATATCCTAAGTATTTTTCTCACTTGCAATTGTGGTCCAGATAAAATAAATTGAAACTGCTGTAATCTTGTAAAACTAAAGAAAATGTCATAAGTGTTCATGGGCTAACGTTCCTTACGAAAAAAGTATAAATTTCTTTTGTGGTTTTCCTACAGTCAAACACTCCTGGTCAGCCTCGTAATGGAAATGAAACAGAAGGGTCTCATAATGTCAACGGAGGAGGACATCAAGCACAGTCTGGACAGGCATTTCCTACCCAACCATTCCAAACTTTTCCTCAAGCTGTGCAAACTCCTCTTGCAGCTGCAGCATTTCCTATACCTTCATTAAATATGGTATTGTTATGGATTTTTGGGCATGTCTTATAAGTGAATTGGACATGTATGCGACTGCTTAATGTTTTTTATGTTTTCTGTTCAGCCAATTCCACACTCTTTGGATACACTCTCCGAGTTCATGAAGAGAATGGAGCAGGGATTATCACAAAATGGTTAAAAACCAAAAAGTCTTTTACTATACAGTAAGACATAAGGAATAAGCTAAATTTTTCTGGTTTTATTTAGGTTATCAGCCAAATACATCTGCAACCAATACAGGAGACCCACCTAGGGTGAACTTACCTTCCACTGCACAGGGGATGCCCACACCTGAGGCATTGGGGATTGTTCTTCGTCATGTAGAGCGACTACTCAGCAATCATGCTGTTTCTGCGCTATCTGTAAGACTTCTAAATTTATCTTTCCCTATTGATTATGCTGTTTATGCTATTTTTTTTCCAGAGAAACTACCATGGCACCATACACATACAATGATCATTTTCCCTTGAATTAACTGTTTGTCTTGGACTTAAAAAAGTTTTGTATTTTCTCATTTGGGTTGTAGAAGAAGGGTTCCTTTGCATGCTAGAGCATAACGTATCTAAGTTTTGATTGCATTGTATAACAATGCAGTTCAAAGATTTCATGTCTTTTATGATTAAAGGAATTAAAACTTGCCCTTTGATAAGGATACAAACTTTTTGAGACTTGGATTATTAAAGGGCTTGCTTACCACAGTCATTATTCAATCCGCCCAGCTGATCAGTTCAGTTTGGTGGATTGGATCAATTTCAATAGATTCACGTGTAATATAAAGATTGAAGCTATTGTAAAGTGTTTTGCTCATATCATGTACCAAACATAATTCTCAAAGAAAGTTATTGTTTCCATAATTTCAAATGCTTACCAACTCTCATTTATTAAAATGGAAAGCTTTATCCTGATAAAGAGTCATGACCATTTCATCTTTGTTTACTGCTTGTGTTAACTGATTATGAGTTTAATTTTAATTTACTGCAACTTTGTAGCACATTGCAGGACGCTTGGAACAAGATGGAGCGTCTTCTGATCCCTCTGTGAGAGGTCAAATTCAGACAGAATCTATACAATTAGGACTTGCAATGCAACATTTAGGTTCTCTTCTTCTTGAGCTTGGCCGAACGATTTGGACCCTTCGTATGGGGCAGTCTCATGTATGTTCTAGTTTGATCTCAATGTCTTGGTTTAAATCTGTGAATAATAGACTATAGTTGTTTATAATTGTTATGGCAAAAAAATCTACAGGGAGAAGCTGTTGTGAATGCTGGGCCAGCAGTTTACATATCCCCATCAGGACCTAATCCCATAATGGTCCAGGTTTGTTGATGCATTTATTATGAATGTATACATACTATCACATATGGATTAAGCAAGACATGCAAATGAAAACATATAAGTCGAGTGAAAATTATTATTACTGGGGACTAATTTTGATAGTATAGTGGAGAAGCAAAGTATGGCCATTAGTTCAATAAGTGGTTGTTTAACTCGGCGTTTTATCTTTTTGTTGGTATATCCATTTTTTGAGCTTTAGTTAATTTTGGTTTAATTATATTGATTTTGTTTAGATGCCAACCAAGCCCCGCAAATAATGTTTTGTTTGCAGCCTTTCCCTCTTCAAACAAGCTCACTCATTGGTGGTTCTGTACCTCAATCAAACCCTGTGAGTTTTGGTCCTGTTGGGATTGGAAGTGCTCCAAGGAATGTAAACATCCATATACATGCTGGTAAGTAAAATTTATTGCTTACTTGAAGCTTTTACCTTTTATGTATCAATGCGAAACACTTTTTACCATTGAGTACCTCACTTGCACAAATTATTTCCGCAGTTGGTGCTAGGGGTAGTAATGGGGAGGGTATCCCATCTGGTTCTAGGGATTCAGGTGGCCGGGTGCTGCCAGTGAGAAATGTAGTCGGTGCCACTATTCCATCCTCCCAAATTGGTGTTTCAGTATCCAATGCGTCACAACCCGGTTCTGGTGTTTCTGTTTCACAGCAGCCTTCTGGCTCCTCACTTTCCTCCATTGTTGCTGAACTTAACTCACATTTTAGAAGTTTTGTTGGCGATACACAAGCAGAAGACACAGTTCAATCAGGTACCTTGCTGTATGTGCTTTGGCTTCTGTGGATATAGATTGTCATTCTAGTTTTCCTAAGCTATTTTGTTCTGTAATCAGGTCAGGATGTGTCCACTGTTCAGAATCCATCTGTTGAACCGCGTAATTATGCAGGAAGTGAACCTCCAAGTACTGGCTATGTCGATATAGCTGGTGTGTCACTACCTGGTTGCACATCTGAAAGTGAAGGTCAGAAGGTATGTTTCACACATTCTTGGAATTCCCTTCATTTAGGTTGTTTTATATATTTATTTATTATTTCACTGATGTAATCCGATGCCCAACCGTAATGTGTCAAAGTTCGTAATTCTCAGGATTCAGGAAGTGTTAGTACCTTGAAAAACAATTCAATATTCCCAGTTGGAGGTTCTCTAAGCTCTTCAAGTGGCCAAAACACCGTGGTGAGAGAGGATGAGAGGGGAAATGCTCCACAATCCAGTGAGAAGCAGGCTGAGGGTGCGAAATCTGTTCCACTTGGTTTAGGACTCGGAGTTTTGGAGCGTAAGGTATAATAATTTTGCATCTGTTTCATTGATTTCAGAAAAATCTGTTACGAACCAAATTCCCCCCACCACTTTAGTCTTGATATATCAGCAGTTAATTAAAGTATAAATACTTGGCCACAATATGATGGATGTAGTGCTTGGGGAAGCAATTAAGAGTACATACTATGGGTTTGTTTTTTTTCAGGCTCCTACATATTAAAATAAATAAATGCTTTGTAGTCAACTTTCATTTAGATTGTTACTGAAACTGTATCATTGATCCAATCAGAGACAAGCCAGGCAGCCAAAACCGCTGACCAAGAATGGAGATGGTGGAATAACTAGTTTTCCCATCAATCAGAATCAGCAAGTAATAGGTGGCCAGCAAGTTTTGCAGTCCCTTGCATCTTGTAGTTCTGCTGTAAGTAGGATGAATTCAAGTGATGTGCCGGCAAGACAAACAGTGCCTGCTGTTGAGCAGGTCAGAGATGGTAGAACATTGGGAGGGCAAGGTCCTGTTGGCCAAGTTGATATGGGAAGCATGATGTCTCAGGTTCTGCAGAGTCCAGCCCTGAATGGTCTGTTGGCAGGTGTTTCAGACCAAACGGGAGTGGGTTCTCCCGATATATTGAGGAATATGTTACAGAACTTTACACAGAATCCACAGATGAGGAATGCTGTCAATCAGATTGCTGAGCAGGTTGACAGCCAAGATTTGGGAAACTTGTTTGGAGGAGACCAAGGTGGTGGGATTGATATGTCCAGGATGTTCCAACAAATGATGCCCATTGTAACTCGCGCCCTTGGGGCTGGATCAAATCCCGTCCGGCCATCCTCTGCTTTGGTTCCTGAATCTCGTCCACCCCACAGTGAGCGAGGTCTCAGTAGAGATGATAATATCCCTAAGTCTGAGGTGTGTATATGGACTTCAAAACTCGTCTATTCGCCAAAGTCTTGGATCAACATTTTACTTTTCTAGGACAGTGATGGTTTTTGTATTTTTGGCCGTAAAGAGTTATGGTTTGTTTTTTAATTGAGCCATAAATTGCAACTTGTAATAGCTCTTTTTCTTCATGCTCTAGATTAATCTCCAAGAAGTGGTTCAGAGGATTGAGAACCTGAATGCAGCGGGAGATGTTTTTCATGCTCTAGTTGAGAATTCAGTTCAGCTGTCTGGCAGAGGAAGTGGTCCTCAAGAACTTGTGGATGAGTTGTGCAGGGACGAGCATCTCTCCAGTGTATGTGTTGTATGCTTGACGTTTGTGGGAGGAGCTAGTCTTGAGATTAATCCGTACTGTATTTAAACAGTGTGTCTTTTCCACTTGTGCAGGAATATGTTGAAATATTACGCAGGGACGTACGGCGACGGCTTGAGGGTGATTCAGGGAAGGACAAGTGCTAGGCGGGCGGGTGGGTGTTGCTATGGATAGTGGATAGTATGTGGCTTCCAACGGGGAGGATCGTGGGTTTACTTGCGTTTTAGACTTGTCATTTGAAATTTGTTTTACAGATTGATCAGAATGTGGATGTAGAAATTAGGATTGGGGGTTTGGTTTGATTTGCTTGGGATGTACCATTTGGTTCGTTGTTGGAACCAACCAGTTTCATAAATTCTTAATTGATTTCTATTTTAAACCCAAAAATCAGCTGTGAATCTGAGTTAATAGATTAGCTGACAGCTTTTTTAGTTTAATGTCAGTATTTGGTATGGGCTCCTCTAAACTTTTACGATTATTGAATTACGAATTTTAATTTTTCTTGTGAATGTGACATTTGGTTGACGTATAAAAGTTGTTTATGTTTCAATGACGATCATATATGTACTGAGGAATAGTAGCATACCAAAGTGAAGGGCAGCTTCGTAAATATGTACAGATGCCAAAATTGTTCGTGTGTTTTCGAACGTAAAGAAAGAGAGGCGAGCAGAACACAACTATTCTCCCATTCAATATTTGAGTGGCAATCGGAAACAATAACCGGGAACATTCCTCGATCGCTCGCAGCTCCTGAGCTTCCACCAAGTGTCTTCACGTTCAATGGAGTCGTCAGCCGACGGCAAGCCGAAGAAGGCGGGGGGCCGCCAGTGCTGCATCTGTCATGAGAGACGGGCCGCCCTCAAGAGACCCAAAACCCTAGAGCAGGTACTTTCTCCTACTGGTTTGCAGGGAGTAAAACCCTAGAATTGAATTGAATCGGTTATTGTTTGTGAAGATTTGCAGGGAATGTTTCTACGAGGTGTTTGAGGAGGAGATTCATCAGGTCATCGTCGAAAACCAGTTATTTAAGCCTGGTGAGCGCATTGCCCTCGGTGCCTCCGGCGGCAAAGGTAAATTAATTAATCAAGCCGTGCTTCCAGTGCTAGTGAGTGGTGATAAATTATAATGCCGTTTGGATTGTGAAAGTTATGTTATGTGGACCTTTAACTTCTTTCTGCTCATTGCCTTTTGTGTTATTTGCTGCCTTCAGATTCCACTGTCCTCGCTTATGTATTATCCGAATTGAATAGGCGGCACAATTACGGTTTGGATCTCTTCCTCTTGTCAGTCGATGAGGGCATTACTGGCTACAGGGACGATTCTCTTGAAACCGTCAAAAGAAATGAAATCCAGGTTAAGTGAATTTCGACTATGAATTTTCGGTCATGTCTAATGCTTTGTGTTTCTCTCTTTTTAAGCGTTAATTGACTCTCGTTTGGAATCTCTACTTTCAGTATGGATTGCCGCTGAAAATAGTCTCCTACAAGGATTTGTATGGGTGGACCATGGATGAAATAGTAAAGATGATAGGTCTCAAGAACAATTGCACCTTCTGTGGTGTTTTTTGTCGTCAGGTATTTGACTGTCTTGGAAATTGGCTGTTTTTCATTTTCTAGGCATCTTGTATGGATGTGTTTAGACATGAATACGGCGTTCAGATTTTTTGACAATATATGTTATTTCCACAGATACTTATGCTGCTTGTTACTTAGTTATGAATGAATAATTTAAGCACTAAAACTGGTCATTACAACTTTATGCTGATAACAGCTACAAACGCTGGCATTTGTGAGCTTTTTCTTTCTTTAAGCATGGAAGCATGATCGAATTCTATTGGTTGTGAGAGATTATAAGGAACAATTCAACTTAATGGATATATCTATTTACCTCTCAGGCCCTTGATCGTGGTGCTGCACTGTTGAAGGTAGACAAGCTAGCTACTGGACATAATGCAGATGATATTGCTGAAACAGTTCTTTTGAACTTATTAAGAGGTGACATTGCAAGGTAATTCGTAGTTCATCTTCCATCAAGGTTTTTTTTTCCTCAGTTTGTTTGTATGTTGAACTGAATTTATGGTTTTGTTTTGCAGATTAAGTAGATGCACTTCAATTGTCACTGGTGAAGACGGGCCAATTCCAAGATGCAAACCTTTTAAATACACCTATGAGAAGGAGATTGTTATATATCCTTGCTGCTGAAATATTCAATACTCTGATTTTTTTGTTCTCTTCGTTTCATCTCTGTTATTCATCTTAACGTTGAGTTGGAATTCTTTGCAAAGCCTTAACTAATTTTGCACGTATGCATATTTCAAGAGGCTGGATTACTTCTCCACTGAATGTAATTTATCTTTCCTCTCAAGTCTTCCTCGGTTATTTTCCCTCCGCTCAACCACCATTTGCACTATATTTCTATGTTTAATGCTTTTACCATTAGATCTCAGAAGACATTTTTGTGAAATTGCAGGCATTTATTCACCCAATGCATATCGTGGTTTTGCTCGTGAATTCATCAAGGATTTAGAAAGAATCAGGTTAAGTGCCTTGCTGAGAGAATGTTTCACTGGTTGGCGTTGTAGTTTTCAGTTTTCACAAAAAAAAAAACTTATTATATTACATTTTCAGTATGCACATTCTGTACTCCTAGTTTGACGTTTTACTGGACTTCTTTCAACTGAAGACCTAGGGCTATACTTGACCTCATCAAATCAGGGGAAAATTTCAGAATTTCAACTTGTACAAAAATGCCATAACAGGGGACATGTGAACGGTGCGGTTACATTTCCAGCCAGGTAAGTTTGTTACCTTAGTATACGTGACGTGGTTGAGATATCTGAATAATGTTACGCATACTTATTTGCTTTCGTTACTTGGGTAGAGTTTGGTTAGAGAATCTGAACATTTGTTGTTTTATTGTGCAGAAATGGTGCAAGGCTTGTGTTTTGCTAGAGGGGCTGAATAAGGGTTTGCCAAAGCTGGGAATTGGCCGGAGTCGAGGACTTAATAACGATGGGAAGAATGATACGAAGGAAAGAAATGGAACAAAAAGTATTGAAAGCAAGCAATGTGGAAGTTTGGATTTCTGATTAAACCTGCAGGCTATATGGTATAAAATCATGATTGACAATAATGGTAAAGCTAGGTTAGGATATTCTTTGCAAATCTTGTAATGATTTGGTTTTATCGGGTAATTACTTGTTTACGTTTCCTCATCTGTAGCTTAGTTGGCATGTTTACCCTACGGATACGATTAAATTGTATAACTTCCAATTTTGTCACAAGATTTTCATCAATAAAACAAATTAGTTTTCTAGATCGAGTGGGCAATGGAGCATTACTTGTAAGAGAAGTTCCGTTATGATACGGAAAATTTTGAAAATATCAGCTGCCTCACCACACCAGGCTCACCTTCTGATCTCGTTCACAATACTTCGTATAAAGGAACCGACACATGTTATTTTGTTATATGAACGACACATGTTATTTTGTTGTAGGGAACAATATGTTTTTGAACGAACGATAATATCTAAGATCTCTTACTTACAAGTGACAAAAAATATCACTAGACCACCTCTCACTTACAAGTTACGAAAAAGTACCACTAGACCATTGTTATAACTTATAAGTGGCGAAACGACATGTTTAAAGCTTATTCTCACGCACGATGTACGATAAAATGTTAGAATGTGAGAATTCCTATGATCCTCACAAAGAAGATCCGGAGAAAATCCTCGTCCATGTTAGTAATAGAGTGGTGTCATCATAATTGAATTTTTGAGAATTGGTCAGTTAAATTGTAGTGCAGGTAAGGAACTTTTGTAGCCTTCACACTTCCATTCCATTTTTCATGTGAGAGAGAATGAGAGAGATTAGGGATATTAGGTTGTGGGTTGATTGAGATTTGAGACCAATGTTTGTTTGCATATCGTATTACTTTTTGTGGGCCTGAGCCTGACTGACTACATGATTATGAGTCCAACAAAAGTTATAAATCCTTTTTGGAATAAATGTTTTTGTGGAACAGCTGTCTTGTGTTGTTGCGTTACTATACTACTAGTCTTGATTTGGTGTTTTTTTGTGGTTGTATGGTTTGAAACTTTGAGTTCAACATGCCCACTGATCACTGTTAATGGGACCCCCAGCAAAGCAAACAAACATATTTCAATTAAATTTTTGGGTTTAGGGCCGCATTTGAAAACGAATTTATAAAATGCGTACGCATGTTTTACGTCGGGGAGTTGCCGTGTTGTGAGCTTTGTGGCGTGGATCCTAAATTTGCTATTTTATTTTGTTTTATCAATAAATTTGCTACTTCAACTATTCTTCTTGTATTGCGGGAAATAAAGAATGAACGCATGGGCGATCAACTAGCTTCCTATATGATAGGAATTCTGATTTTAGGTATTAGGTTATGAATTTTAATGTACAACTCGCACTTGTTATTTTATCTTTGGTTGGACTTTCTTGCATGTTTATTTATGCTATGACAATATAAATCAATAAACAGTAACTTAATTGGTAGTTAGTTAGAAAATGGTTATTCAAATACGAAAGTTATGTTACTACGGTTATCCACTCATTTTGAAAGCAAAAAAAACTCACAGAGGCAAATGTTGTGAACTTGAGCTACAACATTTTGGGACATTCTAGGAGCAAAAAGAGGGTAAAATGTGGTTGAAATAAAAGGCCGGTATAGTGTCATTCCATTCTCACGCGACGTGAATGTAGCTGGCAAACAAAAAAGTCTGAATTCAGTTAACTTGAAAAATAAAGACTTGCCAAATTTCACATGCTTGCTTTTAGTCCACGGATATTCTATTACCATACTCCATTTATGTCAAAATAACTAGAAAAAAAAGAAGAAAGAAACGTGAACAAAGTGACTTTTTGGTGGACATTCAAATTATGTATAACAACTGCACTAACATACTAAAGTAATTTGGAATAAGAACAATTAATTATGACATTATGTGGTTTAAAAAATACGATCTAAAAAAAAAGACCATATTTTGATTTATAAAATTTAATTTATAAATTAATCTATCAAGCATTACTCATACAAAAGATGTGTACCAATGTGTAAATCATGACATACAAAAGATGCCGCTATATCTGTTGAAAATTACAATTATAGAATGTAGAGGTAACGTTTGAGATTCACGAGAGCATTGACCGTAGGGATGGCAACGGTTCGGTTTGGGGACAGAAATGTTATATCCATCCCCATAATCACGAAAATTAATCATATTCATAACCACAAATTAACCATCGGGGATTATCTATAACCATATCCACCGGGTAAATCCGTTATCAGTTATATCCATTTTCGTCAAAAAAAAACAAATTATATTCATCCAATTCACGCATTGTAAATTTTAGTAGATACTAATTTCGTCATTAAATAGCAACATCCAATTACAAAAAACATAACAATATATTTGAAGTTGTTCGTGATAACATGCACCAATTTCTTGACAGTGAGACTCTTGAAGAGAGATGAATCTGATAAACTTGTAACATTTGATAATTGATATATAAAACGATTCAATGAATTAATTTGGTTCAGTATAACAATAAGAGTATTGAATTGATGAGGTTGTTGGTATGCCCCAGCCCATGCATGATGTTTGGTGCATAATAAATATAGTATATGGTTTGATGCATGCATAATGAATTAGTATAGGGAGGGTTCGGTAAATTGAATAAAATTATATTATATTCGGGTCAGATTCGGGAACAGATATGGATTAAGGACCCTTATAATCATATCCAAAACCATAACCGAATAAAATTCACAATTTTTCCCCATATCCATACCATACCCGAATTTTCATATCCAAATCCAATATATTCGGATTGTTATCGGGTTTAACGGTTAGACTTGTCATCTCTAATTGACCGTGATATATGCTTTTTTTAATTATTTTAAAGTGAAGTTTTGGTTTGGATTAGGCATTAATTATTAAATTAAAAGTATATGGCCAATGGCAAATCAGAGTTGAGTGGAAAATGGTTGAGTTGACTAATGAGTGATGAGGGATGGGTGAGTGAGGAGGAGAGATTTTTTAATCTGATCGTCACACGAAGTGTTACATCACGTGTCTTTATATAAATGATGAGATATGTGTGTTAAAAAGTTAATAACTTAAAAAATAAAAATTTTCACTACTTACATAAAAACACGTCCACCGTATTCCCGTCACAACTAAAATGAGGACAAAACAGGGCCCCGCTTTGTTAAAAAGCCATCACATTTTCTCACATGCATTCTCTTGGTCCTGGATGGCGCGGAAGCGAAACCCCCAATCCCCACCGCCTCACCTCCAGACACACACAGTCGCAAGTACAAACACCCACCTAACCCAACCCATGTGGCAGACACACACTTCACACTCCCAATTTGTTCACTTCATAATTCAAATTTAATTATGGATAACAGCCACACATTATGTGTGTACTTATTACTTAAATATATAACAAATTTTTAAAAATTATAATCTAAATGGAGTTTTAATTGAATGTAAATTACGATATAAAAAAGGGAAAATTAGGAAGTGAGAGGGTGAAGTTGGAGGAGTAAAATTATAGTTACACGAGGTGATGCAAGCAATTTTTATTTTTTTAATGTAAATGTTTAAATGCTCATGCTTGTAGATAAAATTTTGAAAATTAAAGACATGGAAGTTGATGATTAATTTATTATTTAAGCATTAATAAACATGTTCATTTTTATTGGTGACACGTCATTGAATTTACAAATTTAGTTTCTTCAACATTATCCTTTTTCTTATGGTAATGCGAGAGAGGTTAAATTTGGAGACTAAATTTTGTAAGTTAAATGATATAGAAGTTAATAATTAAATTATTACTTAAGTATTGATTAACATGCTTATTTCTTAATGATGACATATTATTTAGTTTACAAATTTAGTATACTGATTTAATCACTTTAGCATTACTTTTTTTAAAAATATTTTATTACAATTACGTACGGAAGACTAATAATATTTGTATTGATTTTAGTAGATAAAGAGGATGTTATATTAACTAATTAATAGGTATGCAAACAGAAACCACCACCGACACCCACCGTTATTTAATTTTATTGCCACTTCTTTTCAATATAAATTATACTATATAATTTTCAGGGGAAAAAAAAAAGGAACTTTAACGAAAAACATTCGGTACTGTTCACTTTAACGAAAAACCACATTTTTATATTAAAATTTTTATACTAAAAAGTCAATCCTGGTACTATTCACTTTACCTTTTATTTTGTCCTTATCATTAAAACTCAAAGTTTTCGAACTATTTTCATTAGTTTTTCTAAAAAAAAAAAAGATTATGCTTTTATTAGTTTTCCCTTATTATTCCAATATCAACCCATCCCATGTCACCCGTGGTTGTCTGTACCGCACTTAAATATATAGGTGTCATTCCTCCTCCTCCTTCTCCTCCTTCTCCTCCTCCTCAAGGCCTCATCGATTATGTCATAATCCATTCACTCCTTCCCTTTCCCTCACTTCTCTTTTGAAAGTCACTCTCCACAGCTCTCCTTTTCCCTTATTATTCCAATATCAACCCATCCCAACACCTCCAAAATCTCTCCGTCAGTCATTAGCTTAATCACGTAGTCGTACGCATAACTAAAATGCCGCTAAACGGAGCGGAAGGTGCCATCTGGGCACTACTATGTCTCGCCGCTCTCTTCTCCATAGCCGTCGCTGAAGATCCCTACAGATTCTTCGAATGGAATGTCACTTACGGCGACATTTACCCTCTCGGTGTTCGCCAAAAGGTTTCTCATCCAAATCTAATTATCTTTTAATCAATTTGTGGCATTGTTTAATACGTTGACTCAAATCAGTGTCTGATTCCTCCGATCTGATTGAAATGAAAATGAATGGGATTCCGATCTGTTGAATTTAATCTCAGGGAATACTGATAAATGGACAGTTCCCGGGGCCAGACATCCACTCCGTCACCAATGACAATCTCATCATCAACGTCTTCAACAGCTTGGACGAGCCGTTCCTCCTCTCCTGGTAACACACAGCACACACACTCTCTCTCTCTGCTCTGGCTCTCTGATTAGTTACCAAGTTAGTGCAAAGATTATATACCAAATCAAATTTTTATTAATGATTTGTAATACATATGAAGTAAAACCTAAGAGACAAGATTTCCCTCTTCATTTTTTAAGCCTTTGATTAGAGTGCGGGGTTAGTGCAACTGCGCACGTACACCCCAGGCTCAGACCGACGCCTTTGTTGGTTTCCACATTATTATCTATCTTTCTTTTTTATTTATATTTTACCTTTGAGTTTAGATCTGGGTAATTGGGGAATGTTTTGTTAATTGTTGTTATTGGAGGGAAGGCATGGAAGGAAGAATTCAATTAGATCTGGTTCGTTATCAATACAATAATGGTAGTAATCTGGTACTAGTGACTTCTCACCAGCTCAGCTTTCTATATCTAGAAACTAGAAAACGACTCGATTCCTCTGCGGCTGAGCTTAATCATTTGATTCTTGTTAATCAACCTACTCTTATTTTGATTTCTCATGTGTTTTATTTTCCTACCATTACTCATTAGTAGAATGAGTAATTACTAGATACAAGCGCTATATGGTGGTGAATCCATACATATAAATTGCTCTTTATTTTTTTTGTTGAGTTTCTTAATAAAATATGCTACGATTTTATAAGTTTGTTGCCTTACTTGTAATTGACATAAGGAACAAGAAAAAAAATAAATCCAGTAAATTAATTAATTCTTGTGAAAGGGTGCAGGAGGTTATTTAACTAATTAATTGTTTATTTAATTTTGTTAATTATCCTATTTGTAAAAACAGGAACGGAATCCAACAAAGAAGGAATTCATTTGAGGACGGAGTGTATGGAACAACCTGCCCAATTCCACCGGGGAAGAACTTCACCTACATTCTCCAAGTCAAGGACCAAATCGGAAGTTTCTACTACTTCCCATCTCTCGCCTTCCACAAGGCTGCCGGCGGCTTCGGAGGCATCCGAATTCTTAGCAGGCCCAGAATTCCCGTCCCTTTCCCCGATCCTGCCGGTGATTACACTGTTCTTATTGGTGATTGGTACAAGGCTAATCACACGGTAAATCCTATATTTCCACTTCTTTTTACTTCTTCAACTAAAATCAAACACATTAATTCTTCCGTGTTCCTAGTTGCATACATTTGCCCGCGTTTTTTTTTTATGTTTGATCCGAATTGTCGCGCATTTTGGAAAGAACGAAAACAAACAAAAACCATAAAGCGCTTACGAAGATAGAGCATGTAACCGATTACTTTTCAGTCTATTATTCTAGACAGCTGGAGCTGTTTGACATCTGTGATCCTATGTCGGTAAAACCTTTTGCGTTTTTATTCCATTCGAAAGCAATTTGTAATCCAATTTTGTCTAAAAGGAAAACTAGGAATGGTTTTTGAATTACAAGTTATTAAGTTTTGGTTGAACTAAGTATCGGTGAGTATTGATGTTCATGAAATTGTCACAATATGGGGAACGATCATTTCTAACAATAACATTAAAATTTTCATTCACAATAACAAATTTAGGCAGATAAGACATCAGCCGGATAAGATCCGAGTTCTAAGTTATAACGGTGTTACTCAAAAAACCAGCTCTCAACATAATGACAATTGGATTAGAGACCAAAATTGTAACTAGGACTAAATTTTAGATCTAACGCACCAATTTTCTTTTTCATTTTTATTATTGAAATTGCGGTAACCCTTATTGGTGTGCGAGACTGGGGATAATTGTGTGTGTGTGTGTGGGGGCCCACGAACGCAGTGTTGAGCACGTCACCGTCTTTATCTGCCCACTCCAAATGGCCCATTTGGTGACCCAGTTTTGTCTTAATGTTATATAACTTGTAGCCCCTTGATTTGTTCTTGTGTGGGTCACTCGCATTATCTCCCTGACATGTGACCCAAGCTAATAATTCCAAACAGTACATCTCTGAAACCATATCTCAGTAGCCAGAAGAACCGTTCTGGCTAGAACAATTCTTCGCTGCTGTAAACTCAGCACGAAGTCCTGCACGCAAGTGACGTGGCACTTTCAGAAACAACACGTGTGGGGTTTTGTTTTTTCCTCCCAAAAACCTCTTATCTTTGGTAAGGTTCCTCTTTCTTGACTGATTCCTTGTCTGCATCTTTCCTTCCCTGTTCACCGTCTTCTATTTTCTCCTCTCTCTATCCAACAATTCTCCCACTATCTATTGAAGAAAGATCTAGAGCTTCATGATGGCTGCAAATCCTGAAATATATTTGCATCCTACTAATTTTGAACAGAAAAAAAATTGGAAATTCCATATTTTCATTTTTCTCTCCTCCCTCCCCCTGTATCTCTCTTTCTCTCTCCCAATTTCTCCATTGCAAAGCTTCATGCTTTATGCTTTATCTTTCACTCTTTCTGGCCCTTCCAGTCGGCAACCCCCACTCAACACACCATCTGTTCAGGCTACCCTCTTGTCAACCATCATCCCCCACCACCATAGCCTAACGTTCCTCACAACGCAAATGGAATCTAAGGAGCTGGAGAGGAAGAGAGAAAAAGGTGCTCTGTTTTACTTGGGTTAAATAACTAAACCAGGGTTGTAAAAGATTTTGGAGGGAAAAAAAAAAACCCCCACACGTGTTGCTCTGTGAAGGTGCCGCGTCACTTTTGTGCAGGACTTCCTGCTGCGTTTACAGCAGCGAAGTATTGTTTTAGCCAGAACGTACCAAATATTTTTGTTGTAGGTGTCGCCACCGTCGTATACAACTGGAAAAAGGAACACTTCCTCCCTATAACGACCTCTTTGTTTTGATACAAGCTAATATTTTACATTATATTATTTAAATTGCAAAAAAAACAGAATCCAGCTTATCAGCTCAGTTAATGTAACTACATTCACGTCTACCTGGAGAACAACTTTGATTAGTTTTGATTGCTTTGTTAATTTATCGGTGTTGATTATTTTATTTGTCTTGTACAGACCTTGAAGGCTCATCTGGACCGTGGTAAGAAGCTACCTTTCCCTGATGGAATCCTTATCAACGGCCGCGGTCCTGGTGGATTCTCTCTTAATTTTGAGCAAGGTGTGCCTTCACAATTAATGTCGATATCAACTTTTACAATCACAATCATCCTACATTTATCTTCATTAGATTGTTAATGGTGTATATGTATTATGTATCTCATTGCAGGAAAAACATACAGGCTCAGAATTTCAAACATTGGGTTGCAAAATTCCCTCAACTTCCGCATTCAAAACCACAAAATGAAGCTGGTAGAAGTGGAGGGAACACACACCCTCCAAACCACCTACTCATCCCTTGATGTACACGTTGGCCAATCCTACTCGGTTCTTGTAACAGCTGATCAGCCCGGACAAGACTACTACCTTGTAGCTTCCTCTCGTTTCACCTCTCCAATCCTCACCACAACCGGCATTGTTCATTACGCCAACTCTGCTGGCAAAGTCTCTGGCCCACCCCCTGGTGGACCTACCATCCAAGTCGACTGGTCTTTGAACCAAGCCCGCTCTATCAGGTACTTTCTCGTTTCATACCATTTCTACCAAATTGGACTAATGTCCTGACCACTGTCCATTACGCATGCATGTTATTTCAGGACCAATCTTACAGCAAGTGGACCGAGGCCAAACCCACAGGGCTCGTACCACTATGGACTGATCAATTTAACCAAAACTTATGTGCTACAAAATTCCGCTGGTCAAGTGAACGGTAAGCAAAGATATGGGGTGAACAGCGTGTCGTTTGTTCCAGCAGACACTCCCTTGAAGCTCGCGGACTACTTCAAAATTGGAGGAGTTTTCCGTGTTGGAAGCATCTCCGACAGGCCTACTGGTGGGGGATTGTACCTTGACACCTCAGTATTGGGTGCTGATTATAGAGCATTCGTCGAGATTGTGTTCCAAAACAACGAAGATATAATTCAGAGCTGGCATCTCGATGGTTACTCTTTCTTTGTTGTTGGGTAAGCATACCCTCAGTTCCATGTGCTCAATTTAATCCAGTCTTTTCTTGATAGGTAATTCAAAATTGCTTGTCAAATATTTGCAGTATGGATGGAGGGCAGTGGACAACTGCTAGCAGGAATGCGTATAATCTCAGAGATGCGGTTTCACGTTGCACCACTCAGGTACGTAATTACTCCTTGATACTTGTGCATTTGATGCTCACATTCTAACTACACAATGGGGAGAAAAACAGTAACATACGTGTATATATGTGGTTGATTTATAGATTACTGTGAATGCAGGTGTATCCCAAGTCGTGGACGGCTATATACATTCCGCTAGATAATGTGGGAATGTGGAACTTGAGGACAGAGTTTTGGGCACGACAGTACCTTGGGCAACAGTTATATCTGCGTGTTTATACTCCATCCACTTCAATTAGGGATGAATACCCTATTCCAAGGAATGCGCGGCTATGTGGCAGAGCAAGCGGCCGGCGCACACGACCCCTCTAAGCTCTAAACTAGGGGCTACGCCAGCAAAGTAGGAGTGAGTGAAGGGCCTCTACGATGGAGTTTTAGCTTTAGCTGATTGAGATAGAACAAGTCAACTCCACTGTTGCTTCAAATTTGATTTTTCAGGGGTGCTGTTTGATTACGATATATAAATTTATGTCGCATGATCGCAACTGTCAAAGACCTCAGCTCGAGGTCGCATTAATTCTTTCCTATAACAGATTGATTGTATACCTTTTGTTATTGTACCAGGTTTTCGTCTGCCTAATTAGTAATTATGATCAGGTTGGGTGACCCTCCTGTTCTCAACTTGTTTCTCAATCATCTCCACTCTCTGGTTTTTTGTTAGCATATTATATATACCTTTGCTACATTCCCCCTTAAATTATCCATTTTGTCTCAATTTTGAATTAATTTCATCACGACAATACTCTTCTGACCAAATTTTAGAGGCATAATAATGTGCAAGATCATGTATCAACTATTCAAAAATAGGTGAAAATATGATTCAATTTGGAAAACCAATTTTGAATTAATTTTATCACGACAATACTCTTCTGACCAAATTTTAGAGGCATAATAATGTGCAAGATCATGTATCAACTATTCAAAAATAGGTGAAAATATGATTCAATTTGGAAAACTAATGATAGAAGTAACATCGTGGAGACATTCACACAAAATGAGCGCTTGTTTAGATGTACTTTTTTTTTTGTTGAACAATCGATATTATTTACATTAGGCAGAGAAAATGGGTTTAACCTCACAATAAGTTAGCAATAATGTGGTATCAAATTCACTTTTGGCGAGAATCGAACAGAAGACCTTTCACTTACAAGTGAAGAAGAATACCACTAATACTAAGAGGCCGTTTAAATGTGCTTTTAAAATAACTAAAAACATATTTAGAAAAGTACTTATAGTTACATTTTTATAAAGAATTAATTTCAAAAAAATATTTTTATTAAAAACATTTTCAACCGTTTTAAAAACGAGAATCGGGAAAGTCTAAGTACGAATAAAACATAATCAAAAGTTTTTGTATATCGTAAACCAAATAAAAATTAAAAAAATAAAAGTGAAACAAGAAAAAAGCAAGAGGGCCTTCCTGCGACTTCGCGCAACTACGCAAAAAGGGTTCCTGTGCGACCTTATATAAAACTCGCTAGGGCATCTGGTACTTGTCATTTCCAATCACCGGCTAGAAATCACGCTGGACCACCCTTCCCTTCCAATCCAGCCGTTCGTTCCACAACCCTTGTACTGACGCATCGTATTTTGAAAAACCGAGCAACCTAGCGGAGGTATACACCCGGTTCTTCTCACTACATTCTCTTTTACTTGTGTGCTGCCGGTTCAACTTAGAAAGAGTGAAAAAACCCTCGACGCCGAAACCAGTTATCTTGGGCGGGATCTAGAGTCTTCAATTCTCCCTTCACCATCTCCGTCTACGCTTTCTCTTCGGTAAGATCAGGCAGTTTCTTTTTCACGGTTTCCATTTCCTAAGATTTTGTGTTTTAGGGTTTTACAGACTTCAGATTTTCTTTGCTTCAAGTTTCCTCGCTTCTCTCATTTTCCTCGTGATTTGCGTGTTCGGATTGTTTTTTGCCGTTTGATTTTACTCCGTTAGGTAAAATCTCATAGGTTTTCGTTCGGCCGAAGTTTTTTGATATCTCTATTCCATGGCGGTAAGCAAATGTTTAGAGTTTAAACTTTGGCATTTTATTTTCAGGTTTCATTTTTTTTGTTTGATTTGATTTTCTTGGTAATGCGATAGGTGGAGAGAATTTTCAAAGATGAAGCTAGTGAGGAGAAAGGAGAGCGCGCCAGACTGGTGAGTTTCCTGGACTGTGCTTTGAAATTCACAGTGTTTTGTAGTAAACAAAATGTCATTTCTATGAATTTCATGGTTAATGATTTCAAGATTTAGTTTCCTGAAATTTTGTTGGATAATATTGTTGACTAGGATCACAGCATTTTTTCGAACTTACTTTTGTGGGATTAGGGTGGATGTATGAGGTGTTCCATTGAATCTTTTGTTTGGCTTTAATTTGTTGTGTTCGCAAGGCCTTCTGGGATTGACTACTGTCCTGGATTATACTGTTGTTCAGTATGTAATGGTGTAGGCAGATGTAGATTAGGAAATTTCAATTTTCATTTTGTTATTCAAATTCAAACGAATATGGCAAGATTCTGACTTATCCCCCCCATGTACAACTTATCTTTAATTTGTATTGTTTTAGGCTTCATTTGTGGGCGCAATGGCAATTGCTGACTTGGTTAAGACAACCTTAGGGCCGAAGGGAATGGTGAGTTTCTCTTACTTAATCTGTTAACAAACTAATAGACAATATGCTTATACAATGCTTTCCTACTTGTGTTAGTTACTTTCCTGTTAATATTTTTTGTACAGGATAAAATTTTGCAATCAACAGGAAGAGGACACGAGGTTACTGTTACTAATGATGGGGCCACCATCTTAAAGTCCCTGCATATTGACAATGCAGCTGCTAAAGTTCTTGTTGGTATCCTGACCATTTGATTTTAAATTTGTGACTGTTTATGCTGATTATTACAGGTTGTAGACATATTTTTCCATTTCAGTTATCTACTTATCTTACATTACCGGTCCCAAGCCCGGATAAAGGAGGAGGGGGAGGGCGTCAGGTAGTCGACAGCCGGCACTCCACAGTTACGTTGAATCCTTATGACAATGAATCCAGAACGAAAGGCGTTCTAGGATTCATATAGCCGACCCCACTTAGTGGGAAAAGGCTTTGTTGTTGTTGTTGTTGTTGTAGTTATCTACTTATCACTTTACATATATCTATTTGGCCAAAACTGTTGTTGGCAAGTTATCTTTGATCTTGAAGTACTGAAAGTGTATGGGAGTGGTAGAGATAGATCTTGCTTTCATTTGGCGATGATCCTTAATACAAGAGTCAGATATTTCAAAAGTTCAAGATGATGAAGTTGGTGACGGGACAACTTCTGTTGTTGTTTTGGCGGGTGAGCTCTTAAGGGAGGCTGAAAAGCTGGTTGCATCAAAGATTCACCCAATGACAATCATTTCAGGTTTGTCTTAGGTTTCTGCAAACACATATCTCACTAGTTTTGTAGTTCTGTTCTATTGTATTTTTATGTGGTACCATGTAACTTTAATGCTGTAAGTTTGATTTTTTAGGTTATCGGATGGCAGCTGAATGTGCACGTAATGCTTTATTGCAGAAGGTTGTGGATAACAAGGCTGACTCTGGTATTCACTACTGATTTTTCCCTTCTTCTGTCCGATCCATTGATTATTTCACCTCATGGATCAACTTTCATTTAGTAGCTGTTGATATGAGTTATTCTAGTTACATGATGTTCAATATTGAATTTGATGGGTTTGGTCTTTATGCATGCTGCCCTCTGAGATTGGAGCTTTTGAATTGATTGACATCGTATTCATTATCTTTGCCTTGTAAAATTATAACTAAGTGAAGCCATCACTGAATTGTGCAGAAAAATTTAAGTCGGACCTAATGAAGATCGCAATGACTACTTTGAGCTCCAAAATTCTTTCTCAGGACAAAGAACATTTTGCACAGCTAGCCGTGGATGCTGTGATGCGCCTAAAGGTGATTGTAAAATAACGTTTAGTAGTTAAGGTTCAGTCTGAATGTTGAAAACATATATTTTTCTTTAGTCTTCATTTACTTAACAAGCTGTTTCCATTGGCAGGGAAGTACCAACTTAGAGGCTATCCAAATTATAAAGAAGCCCGGTGGATCACTTATAGATTCATTTTTAGATGAAGGGTAAGAAGGAAAATGAACTTTTGAGCTTATGTTATTTTTACTGCTAGTTTTGACAATTTCTGGAATGTGAGTCTTGGATTCTTTTTGTTATATCTTGACTTCTTCTATACTTCTGTTTTTATTTTTCAGATTTATTCTTGACAAGAAAATAGGTCTTGGTCAGCCGAAGCGCATAGAGAATGCAAACATTTTGGTCGCAAACACAGCAATGGACACAGACAAAGTGAAGATTTATGGGGCACGTGTTCGTGTTGATTCAATGGCGAAGGTTGCTGAAATTGAAGGGGCTGAGAAAGATAAAATGAGAGAAAAAGTGCAGAAGATCATAGGTCATGGAATTAACTGTTTCGTTAACAGACAGTTGATCTACAATTTCCCAGAAGAACTCTTTGCAGATGCTGGAATACTTGCAATTGAGCATGCTGATTTTGATGGCATTGAGCGTTTGGCCTTAGTTACTGGTGGTGAAATTGCATCAACCTTTGATAATCCAGAGTCCGTTAAGCTTGGGCACTGCAAGCTCATTGAGGAAATTATGATTGGTGAGGACAAGTTGATCCATTTTTCTGGAGTTGAACTGGGTCAGGCTTGCACAATAGTGCTGAGAGGCGCGAGGTATTTTTTTCATTTACATTTTGTTCTCTTCTAATGTTCTGCACTGGCTAATATTATTGTGCCCACACAGATGTAATTTTAACCTCGTGTGTGTGCGTGTGTGCGCGCGCATGTGTGTGTGAAAGATAGTATATGAAATGTGAGAGGTATACATGAAATGGAGTACCATCCGTAGCTTATCTTATTTGAGGCCATAGTTAAACTGGCTGAGAGTCTCTGTCAGACTCATATGCCCTTTGGAATCCCTAAAATTATGGTAGCAGGTATTGCATTTGTGGCTTGCGTTACTGACGGTTTTGTTATTAGCTGACTGGAAACTGCTACTCTTGTCAGCTTGTATTTCCCTTTCTTTCCACTTATGGATATTCCTTGTAGCACCTAGTAATTAGGATTTACATTTGAAGTATACTCCAAAAAGACGTAGGAAGCTTTTGTTTAGGCCCTGGAGCTAAAATTGGTTCTTTTTACTTTTCGTTGGATGATTGTATGATATGTTTGTACTTTGGCAGCCATCACGTTCTTGACGAGGCTGAAAGGTCTCTGCATGATGCCTTGTGTGTGCTGTCTCAGACGGTCAATGACAGCAGAGTTTTGCTTGGAGGTGGATGGCCTGAGATGATAATGGCAAAGGAAGTTGATGAGTTGGCCAGGAAAACGCCTGGAAAGAAATCTCATGCTATTGAAGCTTTCTCGCGGGCACTCTTGGCCATTCCTACTATCATTGCTGACAATGCCGGTTTGGACAGTGCTGAGTTGATTGCAAAGCTACGTGCAGAGCACCAGAAAGAAGGATGCACTTCTGGGATTGATGTCATCTCTGGAACGGTAAGTACCAGAATGAAAAAAAATGAACAAAATAGTAGATTTATGGCATTTCTTTTTAATATATTGAGCATGATGTTTGACCTCAGCTTTGGAAGGCTGTAACCGTGATGCGATACTGTCATGCAAAGCGAAGCATTATATGTTAATGGGGAGAAATTACTTGCGGGGTGCCTGGACTCTTATAATGATCTGATGCATGGCATTTTTTTGACGCTGGCAGGTAGGAGACATGGCAGAACGAGGGATATCAGAAGCGTTTAAAGTTAAGCAGGCCGTCCTGCTCTCTGCAACAGAGGCTGCAGAGATGATTCTTAGAGTTGACGAGATCATCACCTGTGCACCAAGGAAGAGAGAAGATAGAATGTGATTTGCCAGAAACAGATGTATTTTTAATGTCTGCCCTTTGTCTTGGCAATATGTGGCTTTGTATGTTGATGTTATTGTTAGATGGATCAAAGTTTTGGAAAAATGTGTTTTCGATATGGCCGGGACTGTAACTGAGGACTTATTTTGAATTTATCTTTGAGTGGATGTTTCTTATTTGGTCGGTCATCTTGCTTGGACCACTGAATTTATGTTGTTGATTTGCTGTCGTGGATATTGGCATGAGCTCGTGAAATCGTAAGAGATCCATATCGGCATGTTTCACTCTGTTAAAAAAATATTATTATTATTATTTAAGTTTTCAGTATGGCCCCTCACCCTGAAATCCTCCGCATATAAACCCAGCTGCTCGCCATTTTTTCTTCGTCCGTTTACTCAATTCTGTCGCGCTCGCCGCCAATGGTGACGGAGGACAACAACGAGAGCTGCGGGAGTAGAGCGCTGTGAGAAATCAGAAGGAGCGATGGAAAATCTTGGAAGAAGGAATCCGCGACCGCAAGGACAGGAGAAGACTGGAGAGAGTGTGATTTGGAGGAAGAGAGGAAGGAAAGAGAGAGACCGAGGAAGTGACGATTAGGTTTTTAGACTTTAGAAATTTATACAGCATTAAAGATTAGAGAGAGACGTGGGAGGCGTAAGAGGTTTTTGTTTTTGTTTTTGCTTTAATAAAAAATAGTAAAATTTGGAAATGTGAAATTACATTATTGTTCATCATTTCTTTTTGTGTGATAGAAGACTAAGTAATTTTTTTTATCATCTTTTTTTTTTTTTTTGAAAGCTATTTTTATCATATTTTAGTTAACAAAAAAGATTTCATTAATTAATAGAGATAACAGAGATAGAAGAAGTAAAATGATTATTATGCCTGTTTGATTAATACATAGAAAAACTTCAATAACGAAGGTGATAATGGTAATTTAAGCAGCACACCCAAGGTTTGTATAATAACTTGCACAGTTAGCCCGTTATTCCTAAAAGCCTATAAACTTCGTTTGTTCTGGGAAGTAGTACAGTAATCATCCCCTTCATTGAGCGTTAGGGCTTTTCGAAATGGCAAACGAGGCCCAAGATGTTCGCAGGCCACCGTTAATGGCGATAATGTACAATCTCTCTGCGACGTCGTCCAAGAGTTGCCTAGACGCGCCGTCATAGACTTATGGTCCACCGGGGTAACTTCCGCTTTTGCCCTAATTTATCTCTTCTTAGCTTTGCCCTGTATGTATTAATTCAAGGTTTTCACGTATATTTTGAGTATATGGAATCGTATTCAATTAGGGTTCTTCAAATGTCATATTCCTCCAAATATTGATTGTACTGCATTTTTTTAATTTTAAACCTAATACTTTTATATTTTGGACGCTCGTTCACTTTGATTATTCAATTCCTAGTTCTAAGTAGATTTGGTTCAAACGTCCTCGGTAGATTACTTGAGTGTTTCCGAAATTTTCCACAAAAATAAAATTCCCCTGTAGGTATGCACCAGATGCATCTTACGGTTCTTTGGGATCAGAGAGAATGTTTACTATCGTTCTCACTATCGCGGTCAATCTTGAGTTCACTTATTGGAGATTCTGAGAAACATTTGGTGGATAGTAAAGCAAGAGAACCGGTAGCTTGTAGCGTTTGCTTGGGGATCTTGCAGTTCAGTTATTCTGTTGATAAGAAGTTGGTGGCAGAAAGGGAGAGTGCCGACGAGTTGGCTGTTTCCATTTCCAATCTGATTAGGCAACAGGGCTTTCAGATTGACAGCTTTTCTCTTGAAGTGTCCGTACCTCCAATTATCCAGGAAAATGATCGCATTGCTTGGTAAGAAATGTACTTTCACAGAAAAGCTCTATGACTGTTGAACTTTGGACAGTTTCAGAATTACCTAATCTATTATTTATATCTTCTGCATCCAGAGCAGAGGAAATGAGAAAGAGAAAAAAATTGTTTTGTTTTGTGTTAGTTGACAAATTTAATTTACATTCTACATCTGAAGTGTAGAGTGTAGACTGTGTAAGTATCTGTTTATCCAAATTTGAGTGTCTTCAAGCTTTTTGAACAAGCTATTTATATAGGTTGATTTAATTTTGTATTTCCTTTTGTAGGCTGTATATGAAAAGAAAGTTTGAATCTGAACTTTGGTTCCAAGGAAAACCACTTCCTGAATGCATTTCTGCAAAGGATGCTCTAAAAATTTCTCTTGCGGTGACCCTTGAAACATTGTTACTATGTAAAGCTTCTTTCTTTCAGATTCTAATTATGTTATCTATTTGACAAAACAAATATAGGGCTTTATAATTTTTACAGAGAGCAATGAGTTTCATATGACCCATACAAACTAAGAATAATCAATTTCAAATGTATGTGAGCAGTCTTCTATAATTTGAAGTTCTGCAAGGTTGTAAGTCCAGCATAAGCAGATTCCGCATCCGTTTGACGTACACTCACCGTCTATCATCAAAAGCAGTTGATAGTTTTAATGAGGGGTGCAAACGAAGAAAACCAGGCATGTTCAGTTTTACACTACCACCAATTGTTCTAGTTTTCTTCCCAAGGTCAGTAGGATCTCGCTTTCTGCTGCCCACATGTTTCTAACCCATAAGTGGGAACTTATGTGCCCAACATGTACTATTTTGGTACTGTTTGATACCTATATGCTAATACAGCATATAACGTGAATGTTGGAATTGTAGTGAGAAATATGATAATGTTTCATATTAAGAAGTGAATTGTCATGTATAACTAGGGAATATGTAAGCATTCTGTTTGTAAACCTCCAGTGATGAGTCCCAATGAGGAAGCAGTCAGTCTACTGTTTGTGGAGATAGGTGTAGTCAAAGCCTAATTGTTGGTCATGCTTTCGGTGGATACCCCTTAATGATTGGTTAGAAGATGCTACATCTAGCTTTTGCTTTTATGATTTTTGCTCTGGTTATTAAAGAGAATATTTAATAGGTTTTAAGAACTAATTCAGGGCATGTTTATTAGAACCCAATACTTCATCTTTTTTAAATACAAACTATTTGGTTCAAGCTCAACATATAGCCGACCCCACTCAGTGACTTGGATTTTTCAAGTCTCAAACCGATAAGTTTTCCTCACTCGAGAAATTAAGGGAACACTACCTCAACCTACATGCTTCACTCACAAAGCTTCAACATACAAGCTTCAACAAAAGAAAAATGCAAAGAACTTAGTGAAGAAGACTTTGGTGTATTTAACACAATACGTTGAAATGAAGCAAAGCTTATTTATTGATATCTCCGATAAGTTACAAATATGTACATATACATGAGTCAAAATAAACAAACAAGAGGGGGCCTTCACAAAGGTTGCTTAGGAGAAGTCTCAGCAGTCGGTAGAGCTCCAGAAAGAGAAGGCACCGGCGGATGATCACTCGGAGCCTCAGTAATGGACAGAACCCTAAAAGGAAGAGGCATCGGAGGCTGATCATTTGGAGCTTCATTACGCGGTACAGCCCCAGAAGACGAAGGCAATAAATGCCTTTGGAACAAACCCACAAACCTCTGATGATCAAGTAAAATCTGACCATCAGATTCCTTCACCTGGTCAAGCTTCCTCTTCATGTTTGTAGCATAGTCATGTGCGAGCCTATGCAACTGTTTATTCTCATGCTTGAGACTCATCACTTCAGCCGTCAATGATTCAACTTGGCGGGTTCGAGCAAATAGGCGTTGGGCCATATTTGACACAGAACCTGCACACTGAACATTGAGAGCCAGAGAATCCTTAACAGCCAACTCATCAGACCGTTTGCTTTCTCAAGTGTGCTTTGGAACTTAATGCCAGCCTCTATAAAAATCTGCACTCGACGGAGCTCTAGAAATCGAAGAGGCGCCTGCTCAGAAATCGAAGAGGCGTCTGCTTTCTCAAAAGCTGGGCTGCTCAGAGACCACAAGGGCTGATCTCAGAGATCGAAGAGGCGTTTGCTTTCTCAAAAGCGGGGCTGCTTAGAGACCACGAGTGCCGATCTCAGAAATCGAAGAGGCACCTGCTTTCTCAGCCTTGTCAGCACCTGTCACATGCACACTCAGCTTTGCGAAAATTACGGGCAATCTGTCGAAGATTTCTGGTGAAGTAGAAAGCACGTGAATCTTACTGTTCAATCATCCACTTTCCACACGCAACATCAGCTCATGGGTACCACAGATAACTTTGCCAAAGATCTCTGACAAAGTTTAGACACGTGAAGCTTGCAGATCCCACTACATCTCTATGACCAAGAAGGGTAAAAGAATAGCAAAGAAACAGCACTAACAAAGTTTAGACACATAAATTTTGAAGGTTTAGCTACCATATTATTACTCAAAAGGGTAAAGGAACAGCACCACGGCTGGATAATTGGAAAGTCCCTATGTGTCAACCTCTGTGCTCCGTGGCAAGGTAGACTAGCAAAAATGCCCAACCTTTACTCACATTCGAGAAAATACTCCCAACAAGATTGCTTGCTCCAAAATCGAAGAGGCATCGCCCTCCGAATCTCGAGAGCCAGACTCCCAACAGGATTACTTTCTCAAAAATCGAAGAGACACCGCTCTCCGAATTTCAAGAGCCAGACTCCCAGCAGGATTGCTTTCTAAAAAATCGAAGAGACACCGCTCTCCGAATTTCAAGAGCCAGACTCCCAGCAGGATTGCTTTCTCAAAAATCGAAGAGGCACCGTTCTCCGAATCTCGAGAGCCAGATCCCCGACAGGATCGCTTGTTCGAAAACCAAAGAGGCATCGCTTTCTCAACTTCGAGAGCCATATCTCCTTGGATAAAGCTTGTCTGTAATCTTCACACGAACATCAGCTTTCTAGATACCACAGACCACTTTTTCAAAGTGCTCTAACAGTTAAAACACGTGAAGCTGGCAGCTCCCACTACAGTGCTATGACCAAGAAGGGTAAAGAAATAGCATTACTACTTGTTGTTAGGGAGACTCCTATATATGTCGACCTCCATCCTCAACGGACAGGCAGACCTGCAAAAATGCTCAACCCTTCCTCATATCTGAGAGGGCACTCCCAACGAAGCCTCTCGAAATACTCAGCTTTCTTTCCCCCCGATAATACCTCTGCAAACAAGCTACACCAGAGCAAGAATATCTCATATCATCAGGGTTAAAAGAAAGAGTATCCCATATCATGCTTTTTCCCTGTCTTTTCCTTTGGCCTTGTTCTTACCTGCAAGACAAGGAGAAAGAGAGCAATCAGTCAGCACTTGGAATCAAGCTTCCAGTCAGAAACTGACTGCCTGGAAGCCCTTACCTGATTACTTACCTGGCATTGCTCTCGAGTACTCATCTTCAACATCTTATGCTTCCAGAGAAGATACCACATCTGCCTGAGGAACAGATAGGGCAAGTGGGAAGGATACAAGGAAGCATGTGGAGACAAGCGTAATAGAACACGTGCCGATACTTCCACTACTTTGTCAACAGCAAAAGTATCCCATATCAGCAGGGTCGAACATACTCTAAATTTGATGGACTTGTTTTGACCCACAAATTCTTCAGTCGGCCTTATACTCTGGAGGTAACCAGAAAACCCTCCAGCCCAGTTTAAGAACAAGCCTGTGGAAAGTTACTTCTTCAAAAGCAAAAGTATCTCATATCATCTCTTCTACTTTTCTTCTCTTTATCCTTCATGCTGCCTGCAAGATAAGGAGAATGAGAACAATCAGCCGGAACTCGAAATCAAACTTCTGATCTGGGACTGAGTGGTTGAAACTCTGATTGCTTACCTTGTCTGTCACCTTTTTCAGCAGATCCCCTAGCTTGGCGACTTGGGGGGCTCCTACTACATGGTTTGTATCGCGCTTGACCAAGCCTGAAACTACAAGTAAGCTTCAAGTGAAATTGATACATT
Organism: Malus sylvestris; assembly: GCF_916048215.2. NCBI lineage: Eukaryota > Viridiplantae > Streptophyta > Magnoliopsida > Rosales > Rosaceae > Malus > Malus sylvestris. Next base: position 272,158 of record NC_062274.1, read on the forward strand.
ACCTTGTGCATCTCCACCAGTTAAAGATACCACCCCTGGACGGAGGAAGAGTACTTCCAGAGAAGATGCCACATCTACCTATGAGACAGATAAGGCAAATGAAGACAATACCACACTTCGGTACTTAGAAGTTTCGTGATTACTCAGCAGCTTGGATCTTGCAAGTCCCCAACCAAGGAGCTTCCCCTCCAACCAGGAGGTCAATCACAGAGCGACACGTGTCGACATCAGAAGCCAATCATAGCGCGACACGTGTCAACATCGGAAGCCAATCACAACACGACACGTGTCAATGTCAGAACAAGGCTAGAAACTCTCTTTCATAAAAGGAGATCATTCTCCCAAAATATTTCTTAATGCCATTTGTATTAAATCATTCACTTGTACCCACTAAAGGAGAACTTGAACCTATGTACTTGTGTAAACCCTTAACAATTAATGAGAACTCCTCTACTCCGTGGACGTAGCCAATCTGGGTGAACCACGTACATCTTGTGTTTGCTCTCCTGTCTCTATCCTTTTACATACTTATCCATACTAATGACCGGAGCAATCTAGCGAAGGTCACAAACTTAATACTTTCTGTTGTACCGAAGTCCTCACTGATTTTGTGCATCAACAATCCTTAAGTCCTTACTTTTTTGCATTGGTAATGGATGAGTTAACAGGACATATTCAAGATGTTATTCCTTGGTGTATGCTTTTCGCAGACGATATAGGGTTGATAGATGAAACTCAGGAAGGGGTAAATGCGAAGCTTAACCTTTGGAGAGAAGTGTTGGAATCTAAAGGTCTTCACCTAAGCCGATCAAAGACAGAATATATGGAATACAAGCGGGATGGATGAAGTGGAAGAGTGCATCCGACGTGTTGTATGACCGTCGTATGCCACTGAAGCTCAAGGAAAAATTTTATAAGACGGCAATAAGGTCGGCGATGCTGTATGGCACAGAATGTTGGGCGGTGAAGCATCAACACGTACACAAAATGGGTGTAGCGGAGATGAGGATGCTTCGTTGGATGTGTGGGCTCACGAGAAAGGATAAGATTAGGAATGAGTGGGTTAGACATGTGCAAAGAAGGCCTACTGACGCTCCAGTTCGAAGATGTGACTACGGGACAGAGGTTAAGGGCCGAAGAGGTAAGGGAAGACCTAGAAAAACTTTGGAAGAGACCCTAAGAAAAGACTTAGAGTACTTGGATCTAACGGAGGACATGACACAAAACCGAGCGCAATGGCGTTCTAGGATTCACATAGCCGACCCCACTTAGTGGGAAAAGGCTTTGTTGTTGTTGTGCTTGAGTATATTTGTAGGGTGTTGAATAGAAGCTAGATAATCTGAGTTAATGTCTGATTTTCAAAATATCTGAGAAGATAAAGTATTATCTGATAGTGAAAAACCTTTAAGTATTTTATTTCATTCATCATTAGACCGTAATTAAGGGAGGCAAGTCTTCAGTATCCTTACATGCTGACATGTAACACGTCGGCTGTAACCCTCTTTTAATGCAAACCATTTCTGATATCAACTGCCTGATTTTGAAGTGTCTCTTTACTGTTATTCTAATAGGCGCTGGCAATGGTTTGGACAGAATTGATGGTGACATCAAATGCTCTGGCTTTTCAACAAGTGAAGTTGATGCGGTTGTTGAAAGGTCTTTCTTGAGTTTGCAAGCTAATGAGTTGCCTGAGTGCCTGAAGTTACCTTTAGAGCAGGTTCTCTTGTAAATTGTTTTGGTGTTGGTTTCCCAAGTTCTAACTTTTTGGAATGATCTGAAGACTCTATTTGCCATTTTTGAATGTGATGGGGGGATAATGATGGATGAGTGAACTTAATTTGATTGTTACTTGTCCGTATTTAGGTATACTGCGGTAACAGTTACAAGACTGCCTATCCCTTTATTGGTTTCTAACTTTCAGGCATTAACTTGGTATCGGAGCTGAATGGTCTAGTTCATTCATGTTTGTATTTTCGTGCATCAGTGCATCACCTAGTCAGATTACTAAATCATTTATGATGTTGATGCTAATTTTTCGTAGACTTTATCCTTTCTAGTCCAGTGCTTTATCCTTTCTAGTCCAGTGAACCTTGCTGTTTAGAGTTTCTCCGCTACCGGACTCAAATCTACATTGATGGGAGATACCTGAAGGTAAGCTAACTGTGATTTTTCGTTTTTAGAATCAATAGCTTAACTTAACATAACCAGATGTTAGGTTTATCCGGGCATATTGAAATCCACTATTGATCTATTTGCTTATATCTGAAAGTTGGAAAATGAGTTTGAGATGTTTTCTTATTTCTATGTTGGAACGCCTTGCATCCAAGTTTAATCTTCTTCTGCGTCATATAAGCCAATCTTGTTGTTGCCTGTGTGTCATAAGCTAATCTCGTGATTACCTCTGTACCATAAGCTGTTGTTATTGAACAAGAAAGGTCTTTAATTGATGCTAATTACTTTTTATGTTTCAGTACTCGAGAAATGTGAGTCAAACCTGTTGGATTATTGATGATGAGAGAATGGGAGAAGCATCTGTCGAGGTAATATCTACCCCAAATATTGGCCACAATCTTTCTTATTTGGCTTGTTCCTCTGGAAACAGTGGTGGAGATGCTGACAGTTATTTCTGTTCTCCTTCGTAGGAGATACTAGATAGCAACATTCTTCCTATGTGTTATGGTGATAACTACAAGTTTCATGCTGCCGGAAGAGAAGATATCGATGTAATGGAAATCTACCTTTCTGTACTGCAGTTTGATTTTAATAAGAAAATTCTGAAGTATGTAAATATCTTAGGTACGGATTTCTGGAAGGCCTTTCCAGCTTGAGATACAAAACGCACGCCTTGTCCCATCTGATGAGTCTGTAAAAAGTTTGGAAACGGAGATAAATAAATTGGTGAGCTCACTGTTAAATTGACATTGTTGTTTCTTGTCATTGAACAATTACAAAAAAAACACATTATGGATGCAGGTAGGTTTGAAAAATCTGAAACTGGTTGACAGTCGGTCATGGGATCTGATGCGTGAAGGGGAAGCAGAGAAACAGGTTTCCTTCTTAATTTTTTGGTCACCCACACCAGCACACCCCTCTTTTCACATCATGTTGATGGCCCTCTTGTTATATTGTCTTGAATTTTCATGCAGAAGCAGTACGTCGCGCGAGTGGATTTCTTGCCCTCTCAAGGATGAAGATTTGCATTCTATATCTTCACTAAGACATGGTGAGCGGTTTTCTAAGACTTTTAATAGTTTTCTACTTGGTTATTGTCAACTATAAAGGGTGACATTGTGTTGACAGAGTAGGGCTCTGTTCATTGAGTGAGGATCCTTGCCTGATCCCCTTTGTGAGGATCCCGAGAAAAACATGTGGTGCAACGAGAATGACTCGAAAATAGGCTTACGATGAATTTTACAAAATTTCTCAAAACCAATTGAAATTTTTAGTTTTGGTAAATCTTTTGCGTGGAAACTGAGGAACATGTTACAAGATCTTTGGATGTAGTCGTGGAATTTATTGGGTCCAAAAGTATTTTTTATGAATTTTTAATGTTGAAAGTAGAAAAATTAAAGCGTGGGAAAATATTACAAGATCTTTGAATGCAATCGTACCTTTTATTAGTTCCTAGAAGTATATTTTAAGGATTTTTAGTGTTGAAAGTAGAAAAATTAATAAAAATAATTACTCAAAAGTTATTTTTATGTTTCCAAAATCTTAAAAATCTCCTACACTACTATTAGGAAACATATGGTGCGACAAGAATCCTTAAAATAAGCTTTGGATGAATTTTGCAAAACTTTGTGGAACTAATTGAAAACATGGGTAACTCACGAATTATGTAAAAGAAATTGAAATTTTTAGTTTTGGAAAATCTTTTGCGTGGAAATTGTGGAACATGTTACAAGATCTTCAGATGTAGTGGAATTTATTGGGTCCAAAAGTATTTTTTATGAAATTTTAATTGTTGAAAGTAGAAAATTAAATAAAAATAATTTAGGGGCTCAAAAGTTATTTTTAGGTGTTTAAAATCTTTGGAATGCCATACATTAATATTATGAAACATGTGGTGCAATGAGAATGTTTAGAAAATAAACTTCTGACGAATTTTGCAAAAATTCGCAAAATCGATTGAAAACACGGGCTATAACTCATGGAGTTTGAAAAAATTGAAATTTTAGTTTTGGGAAATCTTTTATATGGGAACTGAGGAAAATGTCACAAGATCTTGGATATAGTCATGCCATTTATTGAGTCCCGAAACTATTTTTTATGGATTTTATTTGTTGAAAATAGAAAAGTTAAATAAAAAATAGTTACAGTCCCAAAAGTGATTTTGGTGTATAAAATATTTGGAATGTCCTACATTAATATTAGAAAACATGTGGTGCAGCTACAGTGACTCAAAAATAGGTTTATGATGAATTTTGAAAAAATTCATGGAACTGATTAAAAACGTGGGTTACTCACGGGTTCTGTAACAAAAATTGAAATTTTTAGTTTTGAAAAATCTTTTGCGTGGGAACTGAGGAACATATTACAAGATCTTGGGATGCAATCGTACAATTTATTGGGTTCCGAAAGTTTTTTTTTTATTTTTTTTGAATTTTTTAAGTTGGAAGTAGAAAAACTAAATAAAAATAATTAAGGGGCTCAAGTTATTTTTAGGTATCTAAATTCTTCTGAATGTCCTACATTAATATAAAAAAATATGTGGTGTGACGAGAATGACTCGAAAATAGGGTTATGATGAATTTTACAAAATTTCACAAAACCAATTGAAAACGTGACTCACGAATTATGTGAAAAAATTGAAATTTTTAGTTTTGGGAAATCTTTTGCATGGGAACTGAAGAAATATTACAAGATCTTTAGATGCAATCATAACATGTTACAAGATCTTCAGATGTAGTCATGGAATTTATTGGGTCCCAAAAGTATTTTTTTATGGATTTTTAATGTTGAAAGTAGAAAAATTAAATAAAAATAATTTAGGGGCTTAAAAGTTATTTTTTGGTGTCTAAAATCTTTGGAATGTCCTACATTAATATTAGGAAACATGTGGTGCGACGAGAATGACTTGAATATAAGTTTTTGATGAACTTTGCAAAAATTCGCAAAATCGATTGAAAACACGAGTTATATAACTCATGGAGTGAAAAAAAATTGAAATATTTAGTGTTGGGAAATCTTTTTTATGGGAATTGAGGAAAATGTCACAAGATCTTGGATACAGTCATACAATTTATTGGGTCCCAAAAGTATTTTTTTATGGATTTTCATTGTTGAAAATAGAAAAAATTAAAGAAAAAAAGTTACATGTCCCAAAGGTGATTTTTAGGTGTATAAAATCTTTGGAATGTCTTACATTAATATTAGAAAACATGTGGTGCGGCTACAATGACTCAAAAATAGGCTTATTCGTGAAACTAATTAAAAAAGTGGGTTATAACTCAAGGGTTCTATAACAAAATAGAAATTTTTAGTTTTGGAAAATCTTTTGCCTGGGAATTGAGGAACGAACATGTTACTAGATCTTCAGATGTAGTTGTACAATTTATTGGGTTCCGAAAGTATTTTTTTTATGAATTTTTAAAGTTGGAAGTAGAAAAACTAAATAAAAATTATTAAAGGCTCAAAAGTTATTTTTAGGTGTCTAAAATCTTCAAAATGTCCTACATTAATATTAGAAAGTGGTGCGACGAGAATGACTCAAAAATAGGCTTATGATGAATTTTGCAAAACATATTGAAAACGTAGGCAAAAATTGAAATTTTGCAAAATTTTACTCATGAATTATGTGAAAAATTGAAATTTTTAGTTTTGGGAAATCTTTTACGTGGGGACTGAGGAAAATATTACAAGATCTATGGATGCAATCGTATCATTTACTAGGTCCCGAAAGTATTTTTTATGTTGAAAATATAAAAATTAAATAAAAATAATTATGGGTCTCAAAAGTTATTTTTAGTTGTCTAAAATCTTAGGAATGTTCTATGCTAATATTAAGAAACATGTGCAACGAGATTGACTTGAAAATAAGCTTATGAATTTTAAAAAAAAAAATATTGCAAAAGCCAATTGAAAACGAGGGTTACACGCGGATTCTGTGAAAAATAGAAATTCTTAGTTTTGGGAAATCTTTTGAGCGGGAATTAAAGAAAATGTTCCAGGATCTATGAATACAGTTGTACCATTTATTGTGTTCTAAAAGTAATTTTATGAAGTTTTAGTGTTGAAATAGAAAATTTAAATAAAATAATTAGGGGGCTCAAAAGTGATTTGTAGGTGTCTAAAATTTACAGCCCGCTATAGTTTCATCAACAGAAATTTATTTAAAAAAAAATCAAGAATTACAAATTAAAATTAAACAAAAAAAGGGAGTATCGAACATACGGCCCACCATAGTTCATAAAAAGTACATTTCAAATTTTTTTTTTGTCAAAAAGGCCGAAGAGCACAGAAAGAGTAAGCAAACACAGGAGGCCCAAAACTTAAGGTTACAGTCAATATAAGAGGCATCCAAAAATCATGGCCGTTTGAAAAACAATCAGGCGCACTTTCCATGTTTTTTCTCCAGCATCGATAAAATCTACTCCATCCATGATGCACCCAACATCTTAGCCATGAAACTATACCGGTCAGCAGCTTCGTCAATCTGTTCATACAAGGGGCAGATAAACAAATACAATGATTATGGTACGACTAATAATCTAATAGCAAAAAACATCCTATACTTACCATTTTCTGGGTTGGACGTCCAGCTCCATGCCCCGCCTTGCATTCAATGCGACCAATAATCGGATTTGTCTGTGGGCTATTCTCCAAACTTGTGATCAGAACATATTGCAAGGTCTAATGACAAAGACGAGCACACATCAATAAAATATTTTTGTTGATAATGAGTGATAACGGTGAGAATATAGCATTAAGGCCACCAGGTTTAAATTCCCATTCATCTATGTCTTATGGATTCTATTTGCAAAAGAGACTAACCGCCAATAACTTCAACGAGTGTAGTGGTACAACTCGGTCATCATGATCCGCAGTCAATAACATGGTAGATGGGTATTGGTGAGGTTGGCTTGCATGTTGTTCCCATGGTCTCCTAACATTGTGTATAGGCGAGTACCTGAAAGCAGAAGGTAGAATAGGGAGAGATAAGCACAAGTTTATATTCGTAAGAAAACCCAGAAATCTGAGCTTGTCCCAGAAACAAAATAAACATGATCGAAACCGCCTAGTAAGCAGATTGATGAAGAGAGGACTCATAATGCATAATCCCTCTTATTCTAATAGTTTCTCTCATTCCAGAAACAAAAATTAGCAAGGTAGTGAAATACCTACTACTACATTGTTTTAAAAAATTACCATACGTAAAACCGCAAGTTGCAATCAAACACATTAACACCACCAACAGTTGGACGTGGGAAAAGAGTTAAAAAAAAAAAACACATTACTCACTTAATTAACCAACGGAACTCTTCCTCCTTGTCAGAGCAGCCATAATCAGAAGTCCAGGCGTGACCTGAAAACATCTCTTAAATCAGACATATGTTGACACATGTACAGTAAAAGAAAGGAAAAAGAAAACACTCAGACCATCTCCAATGGTTCATATAAAGCTTAAATAATTTAAGTCTTAAATCGCCCCAAACAATTTCCAACCATAGGGCTAAAATAAGTCTTGAAGAGAAAATAAATCTTTGGTCTAAATTGCCCCCAAAAATTAAAAGCTTGGCTTAAATCATTCTGGACCCACCAAACTGTCTCCCATGGAGGTGGGCTGCACAACTGAAACCCAAATTCCCAAACCAAGCGCCACACGCCAACAAAGCACGGAGGCAACAGTCCTATTTCAACTGTGATCTAATGGTCCAAATAATATGACTGTTGGATCAACCAACAGTCTTATTTCAAACCTCTTTTTTTTTCTTTTTTCATTTTTTACTTAAAATCCAACAGCTATGATCAAAATGATATCAAATCTAACGATTAAAAAAAAAGATTTGTCAGCCCAAAATTAAATTAATGTCCTTAAATTAATTGAAATCAAATTTCACTAAAAAACTTTATAAACAAGTCTGGATTTGTTCAACCATCCAAATCAAATTCCACTTCCAAAACTATTTCTTCCCTTTTCCAAACTTTTCAAGATGTTGCTTTGTGCTTGGCATGGGTTTCTATTAGCAAAGATGGTGCAATCGGCATAAACCAAAATAAAAGGCTCGTGGGGTAAAATCCTTGACAAATTAATTCCATCTCCAACACCAATCGAACTAAGGTGTTTACAATCGATGGAAGAGTATCAGCACAACATGTAACTTGTGGAAGGAAAGCTTGGATAAAGCCATGGTTAATGCTAGTGGAAGGATTTTGGAAGAATAGGCGAGTGTCTCCCTTCATAGTTTATTTTTCATATGCACAATTGTATTTTCCAACTAATTGATCTTTGATTATTCCTTGCATAGATTGAGAAAGCAACACGATTTACAAGACAAGGGTTACACCCCAAAACTCCGTTTTAAGTTGTTTAATGCTTGGGATCCTCAAGGATTGTCCGAGGTGGCGAACCAATGTGGATCAACAATGCAAAAAATATTTGTTAATAAAGGCTCAAGCATTAATGTTGGCGATGATGTTGACAAATTGGCGACCCAATTTTCATCTATACAAGGCCGCCAGGACAAGAAAAGCAAAAGGAAGCAAAGAAAAAAGGGAAGATGCAAGATGCAAGATCCGATAGGTGCCAAGCTTTGTTCCAAAGTTGAAAAAATAATTGAAAGGCGTGAGGAGACAAAAGGAATAAATCGTCCGAATGCACTTACTCATGGAGAAGCAAATGGAAAAGGAAGATGTAAGAGACCTTTTAGAGCAAGAAAGGTTCGAGTTTGAGGTAATGAAGGAGAACCTCAACAAATATACTCCAAGGGGGAAGAAGTTCTTCTGTGATAAGCAACCAGAAATTTTAAGGTGCCAGCCATGCCACAAAGAATATGTTCGATTCATCTAATGTCTATTGCCCAAGTCCACCACCAACTCAACCAACTCCCTATGAATACTAGTATTAGTAATTGTTGTAATTTTTATTTGCCAATGTCTATTGTTTTAAATTTTATGTATTGTTTTAATTATCGTTCGTATTAGTAATTGTTGTAAGATCGAATTATGAATTTGTGTTTAAGAATGAGGTATGTGATTTTTCATTATTTATGGGAATTTAAATATTTTTAGCCTAAAATGTCCATAAAAATAAATTAGGACATGATTCACATAAATTTTAGTTTTAAAAAAGTTACCTGAAAAAAAAGGCTAATATCATTATTTAATAATCTCGGGCTAAAATTTTAAGCCATAACCATTGGAGAAGGGCAATTTTTTGGGTTATGGCTTAAAATTTTAAGCTTCATCCCCAACCATTGGAGTTGGTCTTAGAGGATTAAAAGGAAGCAAACTCACCTATGGTAAACTTGTGGAACCGTAGCATATCCATAACACCAACATGAGCCAGTGCACAACCAAAAAGATCAGGTCTCTGCAAGAAAGCAAATTTTTATTTTTTATTTTATTTCATTTTCTTTAATCACTCACAACAGGTTAAATAGTAAACAAAACTCGCCTGATTTATGCAAGCTCCAACGAGCAGTCCACCATTACTTCCACCTTCAATACACAACTTGCTCGGTTGGGTATAACCGGCAGATACAAGGTATTCAGCTGCAGAAATGAAGTCATCAAAGCAATTTTGCTTTTTAGAGAGGGAGCCTGCTTTATGCCATTCCTCACCATACTCTCCACCCCCACGGATATTGGCTATGCAGTAAACAACACCTAAATGCCTTGTAAGTACAATACGACTAACACTGAATGAAGGCGTAATACTAATGTTAAATCCACCATATCCGTATAGCAAGCATGGATGTGATCCATCCAAACTAATGTTCTTTCTGGCCACAACAAACGTTGGTATCTTAGTGCCATCCTTACTGGGAACGAATACCTGGAGAACGGAAAATCCAATCAATGAAACAGCACTCGAACGTTCAAACACTAGAGAACTGAAGATATATTAGAACTGATCTAATGACAAAGTAGAATGTACTATAGTAAAATGTTATAACAAAATGAAGATAGATTTGAAAGAGTCAGATCAAGTTAGTGACAGTAAATGTCGGTGCAACGAGCTTCTAATACCTGATCAACATGGAACTCTGAGCGTTCAAACCCAGGAACCGTAATTTCGCGAAATACCTTCAAGTCTGGAATTTCATTGTCTAGATTACACTGATATATTATACCAGGGGTAAGAAAACTTGTAAACCCAAAAAAAACTGTACTGTCTTCACGTCTTGCCGAAATCCCATTAACCGATCCAATGTCAATCGGTAATTGATGCAGCAAGTTACCTGATTTCAAATCCCTTACCTGTACAACATACTTCACATCACTCAAGTAACTAACAATCATTTGGGTACCATTTACAGCAGACGCTGATTCAAGAACATCTTTTTCAGATTCTGGGAGAACGTCAGTCCAAACAGTTGGTTCCTTCAGATCAACTCGGACCAACTTATATTTTGGAGCATCCTTGTTTGTCAGAAGAGTAAACACAGTTTCATCATTTGCAATGACATGATACTGTGCATCAAATTTATCAATAACCTTGATAACTGGCAGTAAATCGTTTTTCCCCCTTAGACCTTCAAGACCATTAGGAAGTGCAGACATGTCACAGTAATAAAATTTGTTGACTGGGTCGCAACCCTCCGCAACATACAGAAGAATATACTGCAGATTACAAGAAAATAAAAGAAAAGTTGGTAAAATCACAAAAATATGGAGACAAAAATTGACATATCTTCATTTCAAAAACAACACATATTACTACTGCTTCAACAATAAGAAAATGAGAGCCATAAAACCCAGGAAGATAATAAATCTACTTACTTTCCCATCAACTGTAACATCAGCTCCAAACGTGTATTTAGGATTTTCAGAATCCCTCCAGCATAATATGTCTTCTGATTGATCTGTACCCACAAAATGATAGTATAATTCGTGATAAAGATTTGTGTTGGTCTCTGTCCCAGCATCAATATCTTCTCCTTCTCTACAGAATAAATGAGCAGGCTAAGTATTTAATTTCACTATTTTACAAAGCTTTTGCAATCAAGGAAATCTCAAAATAAATCTAAGATAGCTATCCACTGCCATAGTCTCTGTAACATCATATCTACATTGCTATACTCACATCCCAAACTTAAGCACAGCAGAGCCTTGCAATTGCCAAACCATCTATAGATCTTCACCATATAAGTACAACAACAACAAAGCCTTTTCCCACTAAGTGGGGTCGGCTAATCTTCACCATATAAGTAAAAGCAACAATTTATACACCACTTCTGTCCCTTTCTTTTAACTTTTTGTCATTAATTTTTTACAACTGAAGTTTCAAACTAACAGCCATTCTGATTATATAACCGCATAAAAATCCACATGTCACACTTTAAAGTAAAGATACTGAATGCTTCTTACTTTGGAGCTGGATAGCGGCTGTAGAAAAACCCTTTATGATCATATGTCCAGCAAATATCCGAAAACTTGACCTGGAAACCAACATTGACAAAAAATCGTAAGCTCAGAACGACAAATAGTCTCACTGATAACACTCGTTTCTAATTACATCAAAACAAGCGTAAACTCAGCACTTACCCAAGATATAGTTTCAGGCTCGACCGCCTTATCCTCAACCCGCATCACTTTAATCGTTGCCCAATCACTGCCACTTGAACTAAGGGCATAGGCCAAGTACTTGGCGTCCTCACTAATTGAATAAGTGTTCAAAGAAACAGTCCCATCTTCGCTAAGCGTATTTGGATCAAGCAACACGTCTGCTTTTCCATCCAAACTATTCTAAAACCACAAATTACACCGCTAAAAAACACATACAAGGAAAAAGAAACAGACGAATATATCGAATGGATGAAAGCATATGCAGTTGGTACTCAAATTCTGAGGCAAAGGGAATACCTGCACGTAGAGGACACTTTGGGCTTGAAGCCCAGTGTTGTGGGTGTAGAAGTACTTATTCCCTCGCTTAAGAGGTGGATCATAACGCGGGTGATCGAAAAGCTGGGTGATCTTTTCCCCAAGCTGCCCTCTCGTATCGCATTCCTTCAGAACCGACTGCGTCAGTTCTACTTGTTTCTGTACGAACTCTTTCGTCTCTTCGGAGTCGGGATCCTCAAGCCTAAACGATGAAAGAAAACTCCAAAATTCAATCAAATTCTTTGAAAACAAAATATGGGCGATTAAAATCTTCAACCCTAAAAAAGTGGAGTTGCTTGTATTACCATCTGTAAGGATCGGCGACCTTGACGCCGTGGTAGTCGTCAACGACGGACTCGTCTCGGCGGGCGGTAGGGTAGTGCAAGGGGACGTCTAGGGCACGGAGGGAACCCATTGCGTTCGTGTTTCTAGGTTTTGGGAGAGAGGAGGAGAGAGAACGAATTGGAAATGGAATTGATTTGAGAACTAGAGGTGATGAAGGCGGCGGTGTTATTATAGACGATGACGTGTATATGAAAAGGGCAGTGGTATGTCGAGCATATGACAACATGGCTTGCGCCCAACGCTTAACGCTTGGTTTGTCGCCCAGAATATGCGTTCATTATGTGTTGGTTTATGTCGCCATAATTTTTTGCTAGTAGCCCTTTTAAGCCAGACCACACAAGCAAAAAGCATAGAATCCCATGACTCTCATAATTGTGGTTCGATGGTTTATTCCAATAAAAAATGTAAAAGATGATTAATACGTTAACTTTTTATAAGCTATGTCATTTTATTATGAAATGAATTTAAGACCCAACACTTATCTTAGTATTAGTTGCTTGAATTTCTATCCAAGAAAGGAATTCGGGCCCGACAATTGTTATTTTTAAGGATGAGATGACCCATAGAATCATAATCATAACACACTGATTCCATGAACAAATCTTAATTAACACATGGTGATAGTAAGTTATAATATGGTAATGTTGCACAAGTACAAGATTATTGACTAAGGATAGTGTTATATGCATCTTATTTTTACTTCCCACATATTTTTTGTTAATTTATGCATAGATAACACCACCATTAATTAACCTCAATGTCAATAGTTAAAAGCAAGATTTCCTTAAACAAGGGATGAAGCACGTCCGCATACCACATTCATCTCATAATTCCCTAAACAAGATTTCCTTAAACAAAATCTGGACTTTCATATCTATTCCTGTGCATGATCAATCATGTGTAGATATTAGATGCGCACACAGAATATGCAGAGATCAACACATTCATTTCTTGTTGCTTTTTTTCAAAACCAATACGGACTAGTTATTTTGAGGCTTGGTAAGTCAAATTTTCAACCATCGTTGTACTTTTCCAGAATGTCTAGATTTTATCCATGTTGAGTGCTGTCGTTTTTGAAGTTTAGATTCATCTGTGTTCGAATTGGATATCCTTTCCAGTTAGGGGTCTAGGCATGAGATGGCTAAGTTAGGCGAAGTCATTTACCGTCTCATAGCTTCTGATCGGTTGTCCCCAGAACGCCTTCTTGATTACATGGACCTCTCATCGGAATACACCACTATGGAAATAGCAAACAGGATTGAGGCTGCTGTGCACATTTGGAAGCATAAGCACGCAAAACCCCGTCTAACTCATGTAAATTCTGCAAAGTCATCCTGGGGTGCAAAGTTCAAAGGTTTTGTCAATTACGTAGAAAAGAGTAAGCTTCTCACGTATAGGGCAGCTACCCTCTTACAGAATCTGAAAATACGGTTCCCTGGCCTCCCACAGACCGCTCTGGACATGAACAAGATTCAGTACAACAAGGTATGCGCCTAACAAATTTTATCATCTTTGCTCGAATACAAGTGAGCACATTTTCTCTTCAGTCACAAGCATGAACAAAAATATTGAAACTGGAAGATTACTAATTCAATGTTATGCATGAGGAGTCTGTTTGCTCCCTAAATCCGCCATGGAGCTTTGTGGGCAAGCTGGGGATTTACTTCACATACGAGATTGGTGGGTGCGGGCGTGCCACTACTAGATGCCGCTAGTAGACGGGATTTGAATGATTGAGGTTGCACCTTTTGACTTCAAATCAAGAGATTGTGCAATTTGAGTGGGAGTTGCTCAAATTAAGGTTCTTTGTTTGCCTTAAAAATAAGGACTTTACTTATATGGAGAGATAGAACAATATGTAAATGATAAGGTTGCTTGGAAATATAAATGACAAAGGAAAGTGACTAATATTGCAGATTGCTTGTAATTTATATGATTGGAAATGAGTACATAAAAACTACAAATCAGATCGATACTACAAGTGAGTAGCAAAGCTAATAAACAAGAAAAGCAAAGGATACTTGGCTAAAAATAAATGTCTACAAGGAAGCTGATAAGCTAATTTGAGTAGAGTTTTGATTGGTTGTTGTGAGTGTCCATAATCCTTGTGCTTGTGCTCCTTTATATAGAGGTCTGGAAGAAACCCCCTGCTGAGGTTTTTGTACTTGCCCGAAAGAAGCTTGGGCAGCTTGTATTGTGAAATATTTAGAATAAGCAAGTTTGAATCTCCACCACATATCTCCACTACTTGTAATAAATTAATAATAAAAAGAAGCAAGCTGTCTTCTTTCACATGCCTCCTGCAAGAATGTCTGCATACTTTTCCAATCTACTTGAAGGCATGCAAATCTCCACCACCCAAACAAATTGGAGAAACAATATTATAATGTCCACTTGCATCCAAATATTTTTCTAAGCTAGCCTTCTTGCATAATAATCCTCCAAATGCCATATTTTACCCCAATGACCCAAATAAGTAAAAATATGCATATTTTGAGTGCAAACAGTGCCCCCCAAGTTTTACAAATTTGAGCAAAGTTTGTGAAACTTACAACTCCACTGCTACCAGGAATGATGTCGAAGGAAGATGCACGTCTACCTCTTCGGTCTTTCTGTTGTTGATAACTTCGGCAAGAGGAGCAAGGCAAATTGGAAAGAATGTTGTCTAGCTTGTGCTCCTTCTCGTTGATACCAAAAAAATGTGGGAGCATCCTTATTGATTACAAAAATAGTAAACTAAAAAAATGCCCGAAGTCGGGCAAACTGGAAAAGAAATGAATAACTTGGGCAACTATTTTTTTTTTGTCTTTTTCCTATATCTTTTTCTTTTTGCCTCTTTATATATATATATATATATAAAGCTCTTTCGGGCAGAGCACCTTTTTTTACTCTTTAAGTATAAGATATATATAGTACTATTGGGTAATAGTGACAGACAGACATGGAGAAAGAGAAAAAAGGGAAAAGAAAGAAAAAAGAGAAGGGAAGAGGGACCGACACTCTTTCTGGCAACAAAGATCAGAAGAGACAAGGAAAACAAGAGGAAAGATAGAGAAATAAGAGAAAGAAAATGAAAGAAAATGACAGCCACTTGGGCTTCGGGCTACAAGAAGAAAAGCAGCGAGTCTTATATTATAATATAAGATATATTTTTTTTGTTTCTTTTCAGTACTTTTCTTCTATATGTATATATATATCCCACTTGGTCAAAGTAAAGACAATAGACTTTAACAGAGACACGGAGAAAGAGAAAGGAAAAGAAATAAAAAGAGAATGAGACAGAGGAAGAGAAAGAAATAATAAAAAATAAAAAAGAAGAAAAAGGGAGAGACCCTCTTTCGGACCAAAGGAAAACAGAAGAGATAAGAGGGAGAAACAGGAAGAAAAATGAAGAAAAGGAAGACGACAGGGAAAGAGAAAGAGCCTTACAGTCTTGTATGATTAGTGCTCACACACTCATCTCCCTAGCCAGCAAAAATCCAGATTTCTCTTCCCATACCGAGAGATAATCAGATTGCATTTGTTGCTCACTTATCCGTTCCATTGAGCTGCACTGGAATTTGCTCTGCTGGTTGATGTTCTTCACCCAAGCTGCGACTCCAAGACACCACCCATGTATTCGTTCTGGAGCCACAACGCCACCCCAGGCTCATGGGATTTCCTCGCGCTGTCTTCCCTATTTTTGGTTTTTTCGCTGCTCGCCTCATTTTGGCAGATTCATCTTTCGCAAAATTTCCATCTGGTCGTTGAGGAAAAGGCCTGCTTCATTGAAGCATGAGTCATAGTTTGGGAAGAGTATAATATTCTGATGGTGTCATCTTGGATAGCAGAAGGACCGAGAAAAGCTCCGTCGGTCATTCGGGCAAACTTCAAAAACAGTTTTCTGTACTCTTCCTCCAACCCCAGCTATTCAACTTAATCTGAGAACCCAAATAAGAAGATCAGGTGGCCATTGATTTTTAGACGACTTGTTGATGGGAACACCGTTGATCAGAACTGGTGAATGGTTACCAACAGCTCGTTTTGTAATGGAGGAAGCATGTTGCTGTAACCGCCACATGTCACTAATCTTTGATTGCTGCCTAAGCAAAGACTACATCGTGCTGAAATGTGGACCGTCTATGTGCTCTTGACCAATGAATTGGGGATTCTGAAGCCTTTTAATTTCATCAAATTACTCTTATGCCCAGGGCCACTTCCTCTTTGTGATTTTGTCGGGCAAGGTTATAGCTCTATCAGGGATTAGCGGGCAAGATAGCCCAGTCAGGCAAGATACTCATGCTCTAGTGACAACGGCTTCCAACGGGTTCATTCTTTCGTACGGCTCCTCCTTTTACAAATGGCTATGACTTCTTATCTTTGGGATATATGAGCATCATATATTTGCTCCATTTCCCAAGTCGCTCGATTGCTGCCATTGTCTTGAGTTCCACCAAGAATATTGCCAGAACTTCTTCAATAGTGGTTGATCTCCATACATTGTTCGCCAAAGCCCTCAGGCAAGATTGTGGCTTTCGTCGGGCACCAGCAATTGGGCAAGATAACCGAAATATTTAAATTCTTTTTCGCCCTCGACGATCTCTCCAACGATGAGTTCCTGATATGTCGTCGTCGGGCATATCCTTCCTCGGTCAGGCTACCTATATCGGCGTGGAGCGCAGATGAAGACGCCGACCTTCGTCAGTCCTGGGGGTTGTTCGTGCTTGCTCGCGACCTCCCCCTCGGTTGCGATGGAAAACGAGCGGGGTGGGAAGTGTATCATCCCAACTTCCTTGCTCGGCAGCTTGGCTACCTCCAAGGTAGCCCAGTCCCCCTTCTCTCCTCTCGGTCCGTCCTAAGTCGCGGACGCGAACCTGGCTCCTCAGAGAAGGAGTGCGCCGACGCCAAGAAGGAGTTCCAGGAACGGTGCCAGAAATTTCGCCTTCGACCGGCCACTCCAGAAACCCTTTGCACCGACACCTTCGGTGATTGGTGGGACAGTTACACCCAACGGTTTTTCGGGGTCTCGGTCGATACCATTGTGGACACACTTTTTGGTGGTCGACCTAAAAAGTCTTCTGCCCCCCAACCCCAAGGTAGTTGCTTTATTTCTTCTTTTTTTTTTTTTTTTTTTTTTTTTTTTTGCATATTGATTTGCCTTACTGAATTGTTTTTATCCTTTTAGGTAGTCGGCCTTCGAGAAAAGCGGAGGCTGTTGCCGCGGCCACGGTCGAGAAAAAATCGGCCGTGGTTAAAAGGGATAAAGCTGCTGGTCGGGCAGTGCTGACCAAACGACCTCGCCCAGAGGCCGATCCGATCATCGAACCTCCGCCGCCTGCCAAGCGGGTAAAACAGCTGGCAAAGAAGGGCGCACGGGAGATCCACGTAATCTCCAGTCAAACTACAGAGGCGACGACTCCCAGTGTTTCCCCTCCTCCTGCCGTTGTTCAATCCTCGGTCGAAAAACAACCCGCCCCGGCCGCAGCGACCGTTTGAACGCGGCCTATCTCTGGAACTGGTACACCAGTTGTGCCTCCCTCCGTCGAGGAAGCATCCGTTCCAAAAAAGGTGGTTTCTACGACCGAGGGAACAGCCCCTGAAAATCCAAAACCCTCGGTCTTCATTCTGGAAGAGAATGAGGAGAGCGACGAGGTCCCGCTAGCAGACCGTCCTTACTCTCGTCGACAACCTTTCCCAAGGTCCGAGATGGTGGCTCAAGCCGGCCCCTCCACGGATGATCGTGGCAAGCGCCCGGTCGAGGAACCGACGGCGGTGGCCGAACCCCTCGCTCATTCTCAGGACCCGGATGTCCCTGCCTCCTCCGAAACGGCTGTTCCAGTCGGCCCATCTGCAGCCGACCGGGGCAAACGCCCGCTCGAGGAACCTGAGGCAACGGCGGACTCGCCCATTCATCCTCAAGACCAAGGCTTCCACATTCCTCCGCAAGAGGCTACTTCGGCCTTCGTAAGTATCTTCTTACATCTTTCCTTGATTGCTTTTCTACTTTAGAATTCTAAACGAGGACAATACTAAATGTCAGGTGCCCTTACATTCTTTTCACCGCCAATTCTACGCGCCTAAGGGCGTTATCTATATTTCTTGGCCGCCTCCGTGGCCATCAAACGTAGATAACCTCCATCGGCCGCGTGAATTGAGAAGCAATCTGAGGCACTGGGCTCGGCCATTGAGTTCTTTAGGTTCGAGCAACGATCCTGGGGACATGGCCGAGGTCTCCTCTCGGCAGGTTAAAAAACGAAACCTTCTTGCTATTCTTGTCATGACTTCCTTTAAGCCTAACCTTATTTGTACGTGCAGGCTTCGTGGGAGGTCAAATTCAAAGCCCTCTTTTCCAGCACAACTGCAGGGTCCGGTCCTTCGGCCACTCCGACTGAAGCTACCGATCCAAACGCTTTAACCCAGCTGCGAGAAGTTCTGTCGTTCTCCGCGTCGCAAGTGCTAGAGCGCAATGGTCTTGATCGGCTTGGCGTATGTCTGAACGATCTTGGGGCCGACGGTCGCCTAAGTGGAGAGGCCATCGTTCGGGCGTCGTCTGCCTTGGAGCAGGTTCGGGAGACATTTAGTGTCTTCCAGACCGGCCGAACAGGATCTGCAGGCTGCCACGACCGTTCAAGACACTCTCCGCCCAAAAATCGATGATCTGAGGGCAAAAGGAGAAGTACTAGCCGAGCTCGACCGTCAGATGGCCGAACTGGCAAAACGTCGGCCGGCCATTGCTTCCGAGCTTGCTAAAGACTTCGAGTCGGGTGGAAAGGATTGCCTCACTGAGTACGCGGCTACAATAAAGCAAGTCGAGCGGTTGAAGCTGGATAAAAAGAATCGGCAAGCTGAAATGATCATGGCCGACGTGCGGTGGTTGGAGTTAAAAGCCTTGCTTAGCACTCTTCTACCTTCTTCCCCTTGAATGTACTTAGTTTTAACCTGACTAACTTAGCTTGTACTTGCTCATCAATCTTAATGAAATAAATTTGTTTATTCTCGCATTTCCCATGTGACCGGATAATATTTCTTTAAAAACTTCCCATTGATCGGTAACCTGTGAACTACACCGGTTCGGTCTTTAAGATGATACGCCCCTTTTCCGTATACTTTATGCACAATGAACGGCCCTTCCCAATTCGGCGACCACTTGCCGAACCTAGGATCTTTTAGTCCTACGGGCAACACCGTTTGCCACACTAAATCACCCTCGCCGAATGTTTTCTGTCGCACCTTTTGATTATAGGCCCGCTCAGCAATCTGTTTTTGTGCCACCAACAAGTTGTAAGCGTCAAGCCGCGCTTCTTCCAAATCTTCTAGTTCCTGTCTCATGGACTGATTATATTCGGCGCTAAACAAACTACTTTGCTCAATTAATCGCAACGAATTTATGCTCAACTCGACTGGTAACATTGCATCGTGTCCGTAGGTTAATGCGTATGGGGTTGTCGCGGTCGCCGACCGGGGCGACGTTCGGTATGCCCATAATGCCTCGTTCAACTTCAAATGCCACATGCCAGGCCTTTCTTTTATTATTTTTTCGAGGATGCCGATCAACACTTTATTACTTGCCTCGGCCTGCCCATTCGCCTGTGGATAATACGGTGTGGACTGTTCCAACCGAATTTTCAAATTTGCCGTGTATTCTTTAAACCTTTCGGCTGTGAAGATTGTTCCATTGTCGGTTCTGATCGTTTCCGGTACACCGAACCGGGTCACAATGTGTTCCTCCACGAAGTCGCAAGCCTCTTTAGATGTTAACTCGGCGTATGATTTTGCTTCGACCCACTTAGTAAAGTAATCAGTTGCGACTATTATCCATGCATGCTTAGCAGCTCCAGAAGTCGGCGTGATTTTACCGATTACGTCCATGGCCCATCCTCTAAATGGCCATGGTTTAATGACCGAATGTAACGATTCAGCCGGGACCCTTTGTATTGGCCCGTGGATTTGGCACTGTACGCATCCTCGTGCAAACTCGATACAATCCTTTAGTATCCTTGGCCAAAAATAGCCGTGCCGTCGAAGTAACCATCGCATTTTCCGTCCGGATTGATGAGCTCCGCAAACCCCTTCATGAACTTCCGAGATCACCCGAGCACCTTCTTGAGGGCCGAGGCATAGCAGTAGTAATCCATCCTCCCCTTTTCGATATAACTCGTTCTGGTACGTGACATAGTTCGTGGCGTGAACTCGTGTCTTGCGACTATGTTTTTCATTGGGATTGTCAAGGTACTGCATAATGGGTTTTCTCCAATCATCTGGTGTTGCCTCGACGGTGCAGACCTCTATAGTATCTTGTCGATCTAACAACGAAGGTAAAGACATGACTCGAGTGCGTATTACATCGTCGCGCCGGAGGATTTGCTGGTTGACTAAGGGCGGGTATAATTGTCGTAGCACCGGTATTTCTCGGCCTAGCCTGCCCCCCAGGAGTTGTGCGCCAGAGGCAATTTGAGCCAACTCATCTGCGTCGGTATTATGGATCTGGGAAACATGCTCGAACGTAATATCGGCAAAGGACTCGGCCAAATAACTGGCAACCATGTGGTAGGGTGCCAGGGTACAACTCATGCATCGAAAAGATCCATTAAGTTGGTTGATCACAAGTTCAGAGTCACCGAGGACGAGGGCACGGGTGACCCGCAAATCATGAAGGAGGCCAAGGCCGATGATTAAGGCTTCATATTCGGCCTGATTATTGGTGCAGTCAAAATCCAACTTAAGCGAAAAATACCAACGATCATGATTAGGAGATTGAATGACAACTCCAACGCCGGCTGAGGATGAAGTACTGGATCCGTCAAAATACATCGTCCAATAGTTGTCACGTGCTTCAACCATGCCGATTTCGACATCGGTGTCCCCAAAACCATAGGGGGAAGGATGGTGAGCCAGGAAATCGGCCAATGCTTGGCATTTGACAGCTTTCTGAGGCACGTATTGTAGGCTAAACTCGGACAACGCCATCGTCCACTTCCCAATTCTCCCTTTTACGATCGGCCGGGTAAGCATGTACCGGATGACGTCGGTCTGGGCAATGACTTATGTGACCGACGGAAGCATGTAATGCCGGAGTTTGGAGGCGGCGAAGAACACGGCAAGACAGAGCTTCTCCACGGCGGAATAATTGATCTCCGGTGGATTAAGATTTCGACTGAGGTAAAAAATAGCCTGCTCTCGCCCGGCATCATTGTTTTGGGCAAGGAGGCAGCCGATGGACTCTTCAGCCGCCGAAATATATAGTTTGAGGGGTTTACCGCGCCGAGGTGGAACAAGAACAGGCGGCGTTGTGAGGGAGACTTTGATTTGTGTAAATGCCGCCTGATGCTCGGTCGTCCACGCAAATGTATCCGAGTCCTTAAGTTTCAAAAGCGTGGAAAACGATTTCATTTTTCCTGCCGAGTTAGCTATAAATCGGCGGAGAAAATTTATCTTGCCGAGTAAGGACTGCAGTTGTTTCTTCGTAGTCAGTGGTGGAGCACTGATGATTGCACGTGCCTTATTCTCATCGACTTCAATTCCCCGATGATGTACGAGAAAACCAAGAAAATTCCCGGTCGAGACACCGAAGGCACACTTGGCAGGGTTCATCTTGAGGTTGTGCTGACGCATGCGGAGGAAAGCCTGTCGGAGATCGTCCAGATGTGTCCGTCGGTGTTTAGATTTGACGACAACATCGTCGATGTAGACTTCGACGATGGTACCAATTAAATCATGGAAGATGGTGTTCATCGCTCGTTGGTACGTGGCGCCGGTATTCTTGAGGCCGAATGGCATGACAACCCATTCGTAAGTGCCGAGTGCCCCCGGGCAACGGAAAGCAGTTTTGTGCACATCGGCTTCGGCAATAAATATTTGGTTGTACCCGGCATGTCCATCCATAAAGGATAAGATCGCGTGACTTGCCGCGGCATCGATTAACAGATCTGAAATCGGCATTGTATACTCATCTTTGGGAGTTGCCAGATTCAGATTGCGAAAATCGGTACAGATGCGCAGTGCCCCATTTTTCTTTAATACAAGAACGATATTTGCCAACCATTCGACATATCGAGCTGTTCGAATGAAATCGGCTTTCAAAAGCTGAACTAGTTCGTCCTTGACACTGAGTTGTACTTCGGTCGAGAATCGACGAGGTGGCTGACGGAAAGGTTTAAATCCGGGCTTAATACGTAATTCATGCTCGACCAGAGTACGATCTAAGCCGGGCATTTCATGATAACTCCAAGCAAAACAATCTTTGAATTCCGTAAGCAAGGTACGAAACTCGTCTTTCATTCGTTGGGGAATTAGCGCACTAATAAACAAAAGCCGTGGGTCATCGGTCGTCCCAACATTAATCTCTTCCAAAGGGTCCTTAACAAGGGGCCGATGATCTTCGAGCTCGGCCGGGGCGGCTCGAATTTTATCAAAAGATAATACAGGCCCATTATCTCCCTCAGCAAGGAACTCGACGAGGTTGACGCCCGAATTTGGTTGTTTAGATATCGTATACCAATGGGCCATCAGTCGTTTCATAGTAAATGAAACCGCAGCCCTGCGAGCTTCCCGATCGGTGTCAAACATCGGCTTCGGGGAGGAAGTTAGCTAATCCGAGTCTCACCGAATCCTGCTGGACAGTCTCGGCGCCAACCTCGATAGCTTTCTGAACGGAAATTCGAGTCGGCCGTCCCTCTTCATTGAAGCCTTGCAAAGTAATGTAGCCGACGTGATCGTCATAATACC
This sequence comes from Malus sylvestris, assembly GCF_916048215.2. NCBI lineage: Eukaryota > Viridiplantae > Streptophyta > Magnoliopsida > Rosales > Rosaceae > Malus > Malus sylvestris. Next base: position 295,252 of record NC_062274.1, read on the forward strand.
GTGCTTGGATCATGTTAGCTTCGAAGGGCTGGCTATCGGCCGGATGAACAGTGACCGATTTGCCGTCCCAAAAGACAAGCACTTGGTACAATGATGAAGGAATACAACTGGTTTGATGAATCCAATCTCGGCCGAGCAATGCATTGTACTCGGTTTTGGAATCAACCACGAAAAAGGCGGTCATATGGGTGCGACCGGCAATATTTACAGTTAACGGTAGTACACCTTTGGTATGGGATTTGTCACCGACAAAACTACTCATTGTGATTCCTGACGGAATAAGCTCGTCATTTGAACGGCGCAAGGCCTTCATGATGTTCAGAGGCATGATATTAACGGTAGCTCCACAGTCGACAAAAACTTTAGAAACTGGATATCCCTCGATGTGGGCCGTCACATACAGTGGCTTTAAATGGTGAAGCTTGGCCGACGATGAACGAGGGAACAATTCGGCCAAAGCGGCATTTAGACTATCATCTTTTGCTGTTGACTCGCCTTCAGCAATTGATACAAAATCAACATGGCCGGGTTCCTCGGCAACCACATCTCCATCAAGGAAATTTGGTTGAGCCGTGCTTGATTGAAAATCGGCAGGTAACACATGGACCATACTGATTTCCATATTATCCAGGACTGAAGGGCCCATCTGGTCAAGACCCTCCTCGTTCAGTTGGTCGGCGACTACGGACTCAGTTGTCGTCAGAGTCGGACAACGAGACTCTTCTGTCCCTTCTTCAATGACGTCATTCGGCGGAGCTGCTTCGACGACTTGTTGGTTCTGCGTGACCGCCTCAGGTAAGGTTGAGATTGACAATTAACTTGGGGTCAGGACCTGAGCCTGCTCCTGGTAGTGTAGCCGAGCATCCCTAGTGTCGAGATAAGCATCCAGACGGGCAATACGTGCGATTTCATCGGTCGTAAGGCCGAAGAGAGAAACCGCCGAAAATACTTCAAAGTGATATCGTAAATACTGAAGGTCCTCCAGCGAGAAAGGAAGGTCGGCTGCATTGATATCGGTGTACGGGTCAACTTCAAATCCAAAGACACGAGCTTCTCGTATGTGCTGGAACCTTGCTTTCAATCCTGGATCTGAGGTCTTCTGGATGATCCGCTCGGCATCCGGACAAGTCAGGATCAGATCGATGGTGTCCTGGCATGCCTTCGGCAAACCATACAGATCGTTGGCCGAATGATTCTTATGAAATTCTCGCATATACTCCAAAGACTCCCCAAGGAACGGGGGATGCAAATTCCGTCGAATTTTGACCAAAGGCTCTTGTATAACTGGCGGGGATAATTTGCTTTCGGCCTCTTGCCTGAAATGTTAAAGACGTGCCTTCATTTCCCCTGGTCGAATGAGAAGTTTGATCCGTTTATCAGCTTCTTCAAACATGGTCTCGACATCTTGATCGACCAGCCGTTTCCCTTGAGCCAACTCTGTCATAATTGCTGGAGGTGGTCGCTCCTCATCAGTGGCAACTGTATCCTTCGGCCGCCACTTAGGGGCCGAAGTTTCTTGGGCTGCTTGTCGGCGAGCCATGCAATCTATCCGTTGATGCCGGCGTTTCTGAGATTTGGACAACGCGGTGTAGACGCCCTTCGAAGAATGGTATGTATACCAACGTTGATCTCTAGGCTCGGGAGGCTTGAAGGTCTTTTGACTCCGCGATGATCCTGAACTGCTAGAATTACGCTTATAGTAATCATCGTCATAAAATGAAGCATCAAAATTGAGGCGCCGCCTGACCGGGGGTGTCTCTTCCATCCGTACTTTAGGACCGAGCCTCCCAAAAACCCCATGATGTTGGCCTTCATTGGCTATCTTTTGCCGAATTATGGCCACAGGTTGCGAAGAAGGCTTCTCCTCTGGTTCACTGTCGACCTTCGCTCTACATTTCCTGCACAAAACCGCCGTCCCACTATCTTCATCGGTGCTATAATCCATCATAGGTTTGACAATAGCGGGCCCCGTTAAAGCCGTAGGTGGTTTATTTGAACGAAAATCGGCCATGAACCGTGGCCGAACATTCTGATTCCGCGGGCGTTGTGTCTCAACCACTTCAGCCTTGCCTTTCCCTTTGTCCTTGGGTAAGTACGCGTCGACCATGTTTACTGTTGCCGTGGGGAATGGATCAGTATCAACATTCATCCTCTTCTCGGGAAACTTCAGTTTGCCATTATCAATCCAGCTTTGGACGTTATCGCGAAATACGACGCAATTGTTTGTCGTGTGTTTGCTCGAATTGTGGTATTTGCAATACACCTTTCCTTTAAGCTCTTCGGCCTTAGGAATGTTATGACCAGGCCGAAGCTTAATGATTCTTGCTGATAACAGTTGGTCAAAAATTGCGTCAGCCTTGGTAATATCAAAAGTATAAACCTTTGACGGTTTCGATGTTCCTTCAGTGGCCGATTGATGCATAATTGACAGTAGGGTTCTTGTAAATCGTTCCCCGAGTTGGAGTCTTCGAAGTCTTTTCCTCGCGGAGCAAATAATCATACTGCTCGACATGTTGGGCCAATTCGTACATATCCCGAAAATTTGCCCCCAAGAATTTCTTTTTGTATTCGACGTCAAGGCCGTTCAAAGCAAGCCTGACAAATTCGACTTCGGGTAAAGGCACTCGGCACCAATTCCTAGCCGATTTGAACCTGGTAAGATAATCCATTGGTGACTCATCAGATGCTTGAGCCATCCGTGCTAATGAAGAGACTGACATCTCCATCCCCGGCCGATAAAACTACTCGTGGAACTTCTCGACCAACTCCTCCCAGTTTTGGACGGAATTAGGCGGGAGATTGATGTACCAGGCAAATGCCGAGCCGGTCAATGAAAAATTGAACAGCCGTAACTTGTGGAAATCACTATTAACATCTCCGCATTGCGCGGTGAAACGAGCCACGTGCTCCAACGAAGACAGGGACGATTCACCGGTGAAAAGACTAAAATCTGGGATCTTGAAACCCTTCGGGTATCCAAACGTTTCCACATAAGCTGGGTACGGATGAATAAACTTGGGAAACTTCGGCCCTTTCTTCATGGCCGAGTCGATCATCCGCTGAACTTCGGTCATATCAACAGGTGTTGCTTCGACCCTCTGGTCGGTCCCGTCTGACCTACTATTCGACCCTCCTCCTTTCTCCAAGTTAATTGGTTTGAGCGGGGCAGGAATGGGCTCGGCCGGTACAATCGGTACCGGGTTGTTTCCTGGTAAACAATGTTGGCGAAGATCGAAAGGCCTGCTGCCACCAACTTGACTAACCAGCATTTCGAGCAGCCTGGTTTGTCGATCATTGGAACTGAGTATCGCGTCATGCAGCTTGTCAATGCCTCGACTGAACGTCTGCTCGACTGACCGAGACTGCTCGTCTAGTCGCTTCCGGAGAAACGACCTCGTTGGTGGGTCAGATCCTTCACCACCATCCTCGTCACACTCCTCTACTATCCCTTCATTGAGAACGCATGTGTTTCTGTTAGGGATTTCTAAACCACGGAATTGACCGCCGAGATTAACTTCTCTCTCTCGGCGAGTCGCGCTCGTGGACTCAGGTGTCACAGCGCTAAGGGGATTCTGCGCCTGCGGCACACTTTGTCCCAGGCTTTGATTCGGCAAATCGGTTGTCGACTTTCCCATAGTTGTTTTCTTTTTTACCGATCGTGTTTCAATTGGCATGAACTTCGTAGTTTAGCACTGAGTCCCACTGGGCGTGCCAAAATGTTGACCCTAAAAACTACCAAGCCTACGTGGCGCGCATGCCGAGTAATTAATGAGCTAACTACGTCCTTCGGTGAATGCGGGGCGTGCCAAGTCGTCGGTCGAGCTCGACCGAGGAGTAAATTTGTTGATGTTGCGTTGGGTCGCGCTACTGACTTCTGCGTCTTGCGATTGCGGCCGAGAAAGGAACACGTCTCGGCCTCTTGGGCTCTCGAACCTGAAGACAAGGTTACTATTCTTACGAAGTTCAATATCAAATTCGGCTTTCAATGTGCCGAATGTAATAACTGTAACACCTCACTTCGCCGAGAAGGTTGATGAGATGACCTCGACCAATAAGGATTTAGAAACCCTTCTCGACCGAGACTTGGATAGATAATCAATCGTTCTCGCCGCAGTGCTGTTGATGCCAACGGAATGTACTGCGAGACCGACTGACTCTACGGTGACAGAGCTATCTATGCCGACTTAAGATATCACCGGTTGCTTCCACAGTGCTGTTGATGCCAACGGAAGATGTGTCAGCGAAAAAGGAAAAAGAAAAATCACAAGTTGTGAGAGTTTGCGCAGGGCAATTTTGTATTGATTTGCAGGGGTCCCTCCACAGTTGCTGAATGTCTTGTATTTATAGTAGCAGCACATCGAGCCCGAGTTCCAATCCTATTCGGACTAGGTCTCCTTCTCCGGATTAACATCCCCTCGATCAGTCCTATCTTCGCTAGGACTACGAATCTAGTCCTTAACTGAGCCGGATTCGCTTTCTAGATTATTGATCTCGTCGAGAGTCCCTATTGCACTAGGATTCGACCTCTTGCGTTATGACCTAGCCGACCTAGGTTTGGAGGCCCACATACTGAACGATCCGTGGTATTCTTGCCGCAAGGCCTCTAGGGCCGAGAATGACCCTACACTCGGCCCAAACTGTTATTTTGGGCCCAAACAAAAATATATATCAAAAACTATATATCAAAAACTATATATAGCCCTTTCGGGCAACATTTTATAAAATATATTATAATACTATATATATATATCCCTTTCGGGAGCAATTTGACTACATAATATAATATAATATTAGATATAGATACATAGATATAAAAATAGTCTTTTCGAGAAGCAGAAAGACAAGTGAGAAAGAAACAGGAAGAAACATAAAAAAGAAAGAAAAGAGAGAAGAAAGAAGAAAAAGAAAGGGGGAGAAAACAAGATAAAGAAAGAAGCCGGAAACCTACTTTGGGCAGAAGAGGAAACAAAACAAGCCTTATTCGGGCACATTGGTCAACCCCTTGATTGCCCATATATCTCTTAACACTTAAATCTTTTTCTCTTTTTAAAATTGAGTGTAGAGAGATCGGATCCTCCATTTAAATTGGTCATGCCATATAGCTTGGGAACCATAGGAGGTGGCCATTCATGTTTGATCCCAAGCTTTGCTCTCCTTGAGATCTTGATATAGACGACATGCTCGTGTTGGCGGGGATGAGTGTATGAGCTTTTTTCTTCTTCTTCGGGCTCCACATGAGGTGTGAGTTCGAGCCCCCCGAGCGTTGGTGTTTGGCCTACAATAGCCATAAGCTCCATCTTAGCCGTTATCGGTTTCAATATGTCGGCTTGGTCTCCTACAACCATATCCATTTTCATGGATTTTTCATTGGGTGGGGCCATTGTTTGGCCTTCATCAACGTGTATGATTTGTTATTCCTTGATTGTAGGAGGGTGATTGTGCTTTGTAGAGGGGATTTGACATATTTGATCTATCAACTTTCTCAAAGTTTCTCCAAAAGTTGTATAGCTTTCCTCTACCCTTTTAAAACACTTGGCCACCTCTTCACCATATTCGATGCTTGCCACCTGGAGTTTGGACACCTTCTCTAATTTGCCCACATCTTCTTTGTAGAGTTTTTCATCCGGATGATCATGAGTTGGCATCTCATATATTGGCTCTATGTATTCATTGGAAGCATTTTGATACTCAAAACCATTTGTTGGCCTATCATAATACTCATGAATGTGATTGCCTTCAAAAGAATAATAACCTTCATCATAGCCATAAGTTGGCCAATCTTCAAGATTATTATTTATTTGATGGCCATGAGTTGGCCGACAATCATACTCCATAGGACTTAGTATCCTTCAGCCATGTACCCATAAGTTGGTAACTCATAGGTTGGCTCTATGTGATAACCATAGCTTGTGCGCTCTTCCACACCGTCATCCTCCAAAAAAGCAGAAAAATCATGAACATAAGGATTGTTCATGATCTAACTTCATATAAGTGTCCCACCGAGCGTGCCAAAATATGTTTGCTCCCTAAACCCGCCATGGGGCCTTGTGGGCAAGCCGGGGATTTACTTCACATACGAGATTGGTGGGTGCGGGCGTGCCACTACTAGATGGGATTTGAATGATTGAGGTTGCGCCTTTTGACTTCAAATCAAGAGATTGTGCCATTTGAGTGGGAGTTGCTCAAATTAAGGTTCTTTGTTTGCCTTAAAAATAAGGACTTTACTTATATGGAGAGATAGAACAATATGTAAATGATAAGGTTGCTTGGAAATATAAATGACAGAGGAAAGTGACTAATATTGCAGATTGCTTGTAATTTATATGATTGGAAATGAGTACATAAAAACTACAAATCAGATCGATACTACAAGTGAGTAGCAGAGCTAATAAACAAGAAAAGCAAAGGATGCTTGGCTAAAAATAAATGTCTACAAGGAAGCTGATGAGCTAATTTGAGTAGAGTGTCCATAATCCTTGTGCTTGTGCTCATTTATATAGAGGTCTGGAAGAAACCCCCTGCTGAGGTTTTTGTACTTGCCCGAAAGAAGCTTGGGCAGCTTGTATTGTGAAATATTTAGAATAAGCAAGTTTGAATCTCCACCACATATCTCCACTACTTGTAATAAATTAATAATAAAAAGAAGCAAGCTGTCTTCTTTCACATGCCTCCTGCAAAAATGTAATGCTTTTCCAATCTACGTGAAGGCATGCAAATCTCCACCACCCAAACAAATTGGAGAAACAATATTATAATGTCCACTTGCAGCCAAATATTTTTCTAAGCTAGCCTTCTTGCATAATAATCCTCCAAATGCCATATTTTACCCCAATGACCCAAATAAGTAAAAATGAGCATATTTTGAGTGCAAACAGAGTCTTATTTGAAAAAAAATGCATGTTGTTGTCTTGTATTGTTGTTCTCTAGTCGGAAAATTATGCTGTGAATTTTATGTTCTAATCGGAAGAACTTAATTTCCCGCGTGCTGCAGCATGTGGGGCAATCGATCCTTGAGAGCTACTGTAGGGTGATGGAAAGCATAGCCTTCGACATAATGGCAAGGATAGATGATCTACTATATGTAGATGGTAGCACCAAACAGCAGGCAGCTGCGGAGTCTACGTCTCTGTATGACCAGGGAAGGATTGGTGGCACATTGCCAAAACAAAACAGAAGCGGATATCACCCAGTCCTTCCTCAATTCATCGTACCTCTTCCATTATATTATCAGCATTGGATCCTCCTGTGAATCAGATAGGTTGAAGCCCCGGTGGAAGGACACATAATAAATCAACAAAGAAAAGTAATTTCAGCGACGCGCTGGATGATAAGTTAGAACAGTTAACCTTTTGATGATGTTGAAATAATAAGCTGACCAGTTTCTCTGTCATATGTAGCCAATAAGGTTAGTATATGATATGCTGTGTTTTATTATTACTCTATGATCCAGTAACATAGCCAGATAATCCAATGCTTAACTAACTAATGCAATCACGATGACCGAGAAATGCCATGTCCAAGTGTTACCGTACAATCTGCTGCAAAACTTGTTTATACAAATGCACGGACAAACAAAACTTAATTATTTAGTCCAAAAAAAAAAAAAAACCACACGTTGCCAAAGAGAGTCGATGTCTTCGAATGAAGAAACAACACGCCAAAGAACCTGATTTTTTTTCTGCGCAAATTATTATGTGTTTAGGCAGATCCAAATCCATAATATGAAGCCCAAACAAGCCCATTTGCGTTTTTTCTGTACTTGGGCTAATGGGCTCATTTGTATTCTTCATATGATGTTAGACTTTTAATTTAAGATAAGATCCCCTTGATAACTTATTTCTTTTTTGATAATGTTTGTGTCCATTGTCAAGGGAACATCATAATCGAAATTGTTAATTCTCTTTATGATCATCTAAAAATTATATATGTAAAAATCAATTAGTTTGGAGATTGGTTAGTTATCTATGCGTGTTAAACCAATAAACAGTTTTGATAACAAATGACATCTTCATGATGAATCTTCTATTTGTTTTATGCATATGAATAGCTAAAAGATCTCCAAATTGAATATTAAATGGTTCCGATTATGATGTTTGGACGGTAAAGATTCGTTAGTCGTAAATGAATGACAAATAAGTCATTCCATAGAGGAATACGACCATTATCCTTTGTTTTTAGTTTTCAATTTGTGCGATAAAGAATAGAGATAGAGGAAAAGTTCATGGGAAAAATAAAGAATGGACAAGGATGAAGGGAGGGTTAGGACCGTAGGAGGAATGAGGATGAGGGGGAACTGGAGAAGTGAAGTAGATAATATCAAAATAATTAAAACTTCAAATTTTTTTTATCTGTTGATTATTTTCATTTTGTGTCGATTCATGTACACTCATTTTATATCCGTTCCACCATTTTTCTTTGACCCTTTTTCATTTTCCTTTAAACCCGCTAGCTTTTTTTTTTTATAGACTATACATATGATACGAAAAATAAAAACTAAAAACTAAAATTTAATAGTTATCAAATTATTCCTTAATTAATATATACATTTTACACGATAATAAAATATACAATCTAAAAAATTAGTAGGATTTATTAAAATAAATAATGGTTTGACAATAATAACATTTAACAAAACCAGGAATCTGAATTTGACTCAGTTAGGAAAATGGTATTCTCTTATAACATGTTATGGAACTTAATAATAATGAAGAAATAGCATTCATGATGATCTTCAATATTTTAAGGGAATTGTTATTAGTACTTTAAAATTTTTATTTTACACTTCGCACCAGTGCATTTTTCTTTATAATTACAGAAAGTTTAAAATGTTATATAAGATTTTTTTAGTACTAATAACAATTCTATATTTCAAACTATTGACAAATATCCCTTACTAGTGTGTATTATGCATAAAATGCATGAAAGACATCCCTCTTTACATAACCACATAATATTAATTTACTATAATTGTTATTTTATTAGACATATATAAATAATTAAACGATTATTAAATTAAATAAAATTTTAAAAATAATTTTAAAGTGATAAATAGAATAACTGGTTTAAATGATAATATTTATATGATAAAATGATGTTGTCACATCAAGAAATAACCACTTGCATGCAAACAGTAAAATATTATCATTTCTAAAAGAAAGAGAATATACTTACTGATCCATTATCCATGTGGAGTTAGAGATGAAGAGGCAGTAAGGTCTAAAATATCGATTATATCGGAAATATTGGTAGTTTAAAAACATAAAAATTTCTATGGAAATATCGGGATATTATCAATATCGATAAAAACCACACAAATTGTAAGAAAAACTTGGAAATTTTTATTGAAACTTTGCAGGATGTTTATTTAGTCAATTATCTATTAGTTTATCACAAAAAATTGGAAGGAAATGCATTGCATGATGAATTTAATTTATTTAAGTTGATTATATAGCGAGCTGGCAAACATTGTGAGTGTAGAAAATATGTAGTAATTAATGAAAGAAGTTTAAATACACCATAATCATTTATATATAATGAATTAGTATAATATTTTACACTTTATACATTGCATGGTAAAATACATGAGTGACTTAGTATCACATAAAGTTCCTATCAAGGTCTAAAATATCGATGATATTGGAAATATCGGTAGTCCAAAACACGAAAATATCGGGATAATATCGATATTTTAGACCTTGAGAGGAAGAGATAGGCATGCAGTAATTCGCCAACATCACCATCAACATAAGATCGCCATATCCCTCATCATTCTTGGGAGAAAACTCAAACACAAATATTATGGCTCCCAACCCTACAACCAAACGACAACCCCGCAAAAACCTTTTAGATTTTTACAAATAGTTTCCATCTATAGTATAAGTGATATAAAAACAAGGAAAGAGGATTCTCATATTTTAATCGTTTATCATGCGGTCTTTTTTCATCAGGTATTATTTGTATTTAATTTTAAGTAAAAAAGTCAAATAATGTCTGATCGCACGATGCACGATAAATGATTAAGATGCGAAGATCCCTAAGATCCTCACAATTTGAATCTAAATAGGATCCATATCCAAAAACCAAGGACCAAACCCTACAATCAAACCAGTCTCTCTTCGTCTCTCCTTTGCAAAATTTTCAAAATTTAATTAAATGTGAAATGTCTAAGAGCATCTTCCAAAAAAACCTTTAAATTTTTATTAAGTTAGTAAGTAAACGGTGTTAAAAGTTTATTTTAGCCACTCGGTTTAACATTGAGCATTTGATTAATGGAAGAAGATCCTATTCGGATTCACTTTGTGAAGATCCTAGAGATTCCCACATCCTAATCGTTTATTGTACGTGACCAATTTTTATCAGATATTATTTGTGTTTAATTTAAAATAAAAAATTAAATAATTTCTGACCGTATGATGCACGATGAATAACTAAAATGTGAGAGACCTAGGATCCCCACAATTTGAATCCGAATGGGATTCAAATCCATGATTCATGACTATGAATTTAAAAAACAACTGTACTTTATTTATTATATAGAATTCATTATAGAGTGTGTCCGCGATGAATTTTTTAAATTAACTATTTAAAGTAGTTTTACAAGTTTTTTTTAGATGCTCTAATATGTGAGGAAACGCTAAGACTACGAGAAGAGAGAGAGTGGGGATCCACTAGAAAAGAAATATCCATAGCTCACGCACAATCATAAAAAAGGGTGGATTATTCCAGTTCCATGCATCGAGTTCTGCGATATATCTTCTTCTAGCTCTCTTTTGAGTCCTCCGCTTTTCAAAATTGAACGACTAGTCAACCACATTTCAAAACAGTGCTACATTTAATTGATCATTTGACCTTTGGTAAAGTAAATATTAACTTCTGTTTTCATGAATAAATTTTATGTTGAGCAATTCCCTTTTGTTATATATGTTGCAATTGCAAATCGAAATATTCGTGCCCACCAGCCCATAATTCCATTGCCACCATCGATCCTAATATAAATACACTTTTTCAAAAAGGAAACAGAAGAAGAAAAGTAGGGATAAAAGCAGGTTAAGTTGCACACAGAGAGAAAGAGTAGAGGAAACAAAGCGCATGAACTTTTTTCTGGGCTGATTAGATCGACTAATTAGGAGTAGGAGGCAGAAAACTAAAAGGACCGAAAAGTTTACTCCATCTGTTTATTTCTTTCGATTCTTGACCTTAAAATTTATTTTGATTTCTCACGTCCAACAGAAACAGATACAGTATACAGTGTTTAAAGTTTTGTATGCTTAATTTGCCTTTTAAAAGTTAAGCCATATTATTAATTAATATATTTTGTGTGTAACTTGTATCATATATGACTCATGTAATTCTCTATGGCACCAGCTAGAGAGGAGTATTCTATGGGAAATAACTTTAGTTAATTTGAAGAGAAGTTTTCTGTTGCATGATATAAGTGGAGAGAAGTTTTTTTTCAAGTATCATTCTATTTGTAATATAACACGTGGTGTACTGACCTTTATATTCCATATACACTAAAAAATTTATCCTTGGTGAGTATGTTTGGTAGTTGAATTAATAAATATTCCTAACTACAAAATTAATCAATATTCCTAATTACTTCAACATCGTTTGGTTTTTGGTTACACCTACAAGTTACACGACCCTTTAGTCTTCATACGTAGGCAAGGGAAGGTGGATAAGAGAAGAGAGCTTGTTGAAGGTTGCATTGGAAACCCTAGCTAGGGTTTTGAGAAAAACTAATGTTGTGGGATCGATCGTTCACTCTCATTTCCAGATGATCAGTTGATTAATTATTAAAATTAATAATAGCTCTGTCTAAAGTTTAAACTTTAAAATCACTGACAATTTCTTCTGGAAAATGGCAAAACAAGCGTGAAGTGTGATTAAGTAATTTCTTTGTCCCAATGATTCAATCATGGCCACTTCTGACAGAAACTCAGCCATGACAACTGGTATGGACGCAGAGAGAAAGAGAGCGACTAATGGGACGTTGACAGGTCAGATGAGAACAAAATAATGTCAATTTTCAGTCGATGAACATTTATTCTACGTGGGAGTGGGATCCTAATTTCTACTCTTCTGGTACTTCTGTATAGTTCCTTCCTTCCTTCCTGTGAAAACTTTGAAACTGTGAAAATATTTATTGGGCATGGACCGTATAGTTGGAGGGTAGTTTGAATCAATAAATAGTACAGAGGTTGGGTTGGTCCATAGTAAATGCATGCGGATTGCTAATTGTGACTGTGA